>NC_079173.1:3925611-4058111 GCF_947568905.1 Ostrea edulis | reverse complement strand
CTGTCCACATCTGAAAGGATATCGATTTCATCATTGTTTATGTTTGATATTATTTCTTCCCCAGCAAGATACTATGCTTGCTAGATTTTTATGCAGAAACAATAAACTTTTATACAAATTCTTTCATAAATCCCCATTTATTCCTACAAATTTGCTGTAAAAATCCCCATATTTGCCCTATAAACTGCCAAAAAATTCTATAATCCTATATTATTTGAAATATCTGTTTGAATATATCAATTTTCAGTGTACTACATTTAAAAGGACAACATTTAAAAATCACTAAAATAAGATAATTAGAATTACAAGATGAATTGCCGTTTACAAAATGTGAAATGAAAAATGATAACTTGTCGATGCTTTAATAGTGGCTCTGCTCATGCATTAACCAATTGTCTTTCACTAATTCAGCTCCTTATAGTCTAAAACTTGAGATATCAATGTAATTACATTTTTCGTTCAAAAAGGCAGAAAACATCTCTATCATTTTAGGGTACAATTGATGATAATCTAGATTAAATTACCATGCTTATCATGAACAATTTTCACACATATAAAAGAAGCAATATTTATCCTATCTATAGTTTATAGCACTCAGGCTCACAACAAGTAGACATCTTTTAAAGATATTAATGATCAGCATTCATTTTCTCAAAATTACAGAAATATGTTACGATATGCAAAAATCTCTAAATTGATTCAAAATGCTATACTGTTTTATTTCTATTTAATAAAATCTAGCTATTTGTAACTTTTTTTTTTTTTTTGGTAAAAGACACAAGTATTTTTGAAAGAATTTATTCTAAAATTTCTGAAAAAAATATTTTTGCAAGTATATACTCACAAAAATGCCCAAATTTTTTCTAGAGCAGCAAAAAATAATCAGATTTATGGAAACAAAATACACCGTGTTTTATTTCTATAAATATGCACTATTACCCATTTGTAAAATTATTTAGTGCATGCAGGTTTATATTCACCTAAAGTCCTTTTAAATTTGCAACTTTGAATAATATCATAATGTACTAATAGAGCGAGTAAGGGTGAAATGAGTGAAAACAAAGCAAGAGGTCAACATTTCCTGCTTACAGAATGTACATTTCCTTCTTCTTTAGTCTTTTGTAAGTATTTTCATGACCTTCAACATCATGACCTTCAACATGAACATTGCATTCAGAACAAGCTTTGACTATAGACTAGCTGACAAAGGTAATGGTAAATCAGTGACAAAGATGGGGCTTCATGCAGGGATTGTCCATTCCAATTAATCAAATGTATAATCTGTCTAATGTATGATCTTTCTAATGTATAATCTTTCTAATTAACTTTTCAGAGAGACAAATTACAAAAATACTTGGGTCTTAAATCTGATCTGATGAGTAGTCAGGCTATGTTTGTATATGGAGGCTTAATGCATAAAGTCTTGAATGCCTAGGACTGCATGTCAACAAGGCTTCCTCAAATATTCTGTCTGTGATATGTGCATGACACTGCATGATAATCAATTGCTGGGTGATTACCTTGAAGAAACTTCTTAAGCTTCGGAAGAACTGGCTCCTGCCTTTCCTCTGCAGCTTGTAGTGCCAAGATTTTCTCAGAAAACTCAAAATGGCAGCCATCGTGAGTGACAGACGACACAAGTGTGATCAAGGTTGTGATGTCCAGATTGACTCTCTCTATGCCCACTTCTGAATAACCACTTGCCTTGTCTGATAAACACACAAAACTTGGCAAAGAGAATATTAAAGTATGCAATAAATTCATTTCAGAGAAAACACAATCGGATTTGGACTGTGTGATGAAACTCGTTGAAATATCACAGTTGAGATCACTACACGATTTCAGTGAAGTTTTATCAGCTGCAAATCTTCCTCCAGAACTGGGCGAGAAGCCATCTTGACCTAAGTCTGTTCTATTGCCCCGGTAGTCTTCACTGTCTGAATCTGAAGCCTCACTGTCTTCGTCTGAGGAAACACAGGCCAAACTGATCTGATTTGTCGTTGCATCATCTACAGGTACCCTTTCACCTGACACAGAAATCCCCAGTCTCTCCAGACAAACCGCCATAGGGTGTGTTACCTTTAATCAAATACAAAATGATCTCTGTAAAAGTGGTTATTTACGTGTGGGGGAAATTTACACTATAATTACGCGGCCACGTAATAAGTGTGTAAATTTTCCCCTCCCCCGCTCCCTTGTATAGATACAAATATTTGATAAAATGTATATTTAGTTCATATTCCCCCCCCCCCCCCCCCCCCACACATGATGTTGGATGTAGGATGCATACTTAACCCCCAGTGCAGATAACCATTTTACAGTAATCCATTACATGTATGTGTTACAAAAAAAACACAGTGTAATTGCTGTATATTATAATGAAAGGTGAAGATAACGAACAGTGATCAATCTCATAACTGATCCTATATTCTTAGGTGAAGATCACGAACAGCGATCAATCTCATAACTCCTATAAAAGTGAAGATAACGAACAGTGATCAATCTCATAACTCCTATAAGTAATACAATATAGATAGTTGGGCAAACACGGACCCCTGGACACACCAGAGGTGGGATCAGGTGCCTAGGAGGAGTAAGCATCCCCTGTCGACCGGTCACACCCGCCATGAGCCCTATGTCCTGAATCCTGAATTAATGGACAAGAGGCCCATGGGCCACATCACTTACCTGAGTCACCATGGCTCTCCTGTTGACCAGCTGTGTACCCAGACTTAGCCCCAAATGTCATGACATTAGCTGAACTTTAATTCATACAACGTGGGAATATTGTCTCTATACCAATACGACTGCTAATCACAGCTGTATCTGCATGGACTTCAGAAGGGCACTTTCTTTCGTATATGACCTGATTGTAGTTGACATGATAAAGAATCCCCACTGCTGTAAGCTCCATGAATATAGGTCAAAATTTGTGGGAATTCACCTAAATCTAGTGATGTCCTTACAGTTCAGAGTGAAAAATTCTACAATGGGAAGTTAGAACAACACAGAGAAACACTGGTGTAAACTTACTACGCCACTGTAAAAATTCATACCTGATTGTAAAATGCGAAGTGGACTTTGGGTTTCTGGAAATGGACAGGGTGATGGTCAGCACAATGAATGTAGTCCCTGGCTTGTTTGACCAGATCCCTCTCCCCAAACTGACCTCTGCCTGTGGAAATTGATAGTCATTGGTACATGTATATTTAACAAGCATTCTGAGAGTATTGTGTAAGCAATACATGTATAATTAACAAGCATTCTGAGAGTATTGTGTAAGCAATACATGGTATATTTAACAAGCATTCTGAGAGTATTGTGTAAGCAATACATGGTATATTTAACAAGCATTCTGAGAGTATTGTGTAAGCAATACATGGTATATTTAACAAGCATTCCGAGAGTATTGTGTAAGCAATACATATCGCCCACCAGCACCCCCATTAATTAACGGATGTAATATTCGAGATAATGTACATTTGATGTTGTTTGATCTTCAACTACGACCTAAAACATTGGTACCAAGTCACCATGTTTACCAGCATCGAATTAGTTTGACGTTTTGTTGTTCATCCAGTTAACACATGTTTTTATCAGGGATGAAAAAGTATTATTATAGTCAGAACTCTTATAATTCTTAAATTCAATTCATAAACATGTATCATATATTCTGAATGTCTCTCTGTAAATTTTGGTCTGATAATTGTAAAAACAACCCAGAAAATTTGTTATTCTGTCATTGTGTGACACACGGTTTGACTATAGTTTCGATGCAGTTCAAATCTGGGTCACTGGCTTTGCACATTAACATGTGGGAGAAATCTAAATAATCATGGAAAGACAAAACAACACAACATTCATATCTACATTTTAAATAATCATTAAGGACTTCTGAACCCGGTTTGTAATACTACTTATCATCCACTGTTTGAAGGCTGATTTCAAATACCAGGGCTCAAAATTAACATATGTCTGTCAGTCTGTGACTGGTTAAAAGTCTGGCGGACTGACTTACATTTGTTTTAGTTAGTCCAATGGGACTGGTTAATTTTCTAAAGCATCATTTTGGAAAATATACTTATGAAATTTTATACACACGATTGGCATGCTTCGATCTGTAGATGTCTGACAAATCTGATTCGTAAATATAAATCCCACACTTAAGTGTTAATTAATATGTTTTACGGCATGACTGTGCTTGAGGGTGAAGCAGAAAGTATTGGCATTAGTATCTATATATATATCCAAAACAAGACAAAAATCAACCCGAAGTTAGCATGAGGACAGAGCTTTATCAAAGCATCCTAATTTTGGACATTTGATCCGCCTATATATTGAACGCGGGAAATATAACGCTATTGATGTAAACAGTACATTGCGACGTCATATTCAGCGTCGTTATTTAGCAAATTTACAAACATAGCGTTTGAACCACAACAACAAACATGGCGTTAATCGTAGAGTGATTATTTATGATTAAGAAAATAAGATTTACATGCTTTTACGGGTTTTATGTAACATCTCAGAACGACGTGAACTAGGGTAGACGAGATTCAAAATGGAGGAATACATGTCCACGCGCTAATATTCGAATCGACGCCATTGGTATCAAACTTTTCAAGTTCCATAGGTATGGTTTAATTTTTCATCATTTTCCTACATTTTCCTTTTATATATGTATATACGTGTTACCTATAGGGAGAGCTCTGCTCTCACGGCCCTTTGGGCTGTGAGAGGGCTTTGCCCTCTATAATATTGTCTGAGGCATATTCAATTATTGAGTTAAATTTCATTTTAATTACATTAACGGAATATGTTTTAATTATTTCTGGAAAACTCTGTTGGACTGCTAATTTTTTCTAAGGACTGGTTGAAATCATTCCCCATCAGTCAGGCTGGACTGGTGACATAAAAAAGTTAGCTTCAAGCCCTGAATACCTGCAATTTCAGATGGATTGCAGTAAATTGCATATTGCCAACTGATCATACTTAATTTGCTCACCAATTACAGAAAATACTCACTTGATTAACACATTTGATACATATTTTTATTGACATGTTCCTTTTGCGACTAATGAGCTTGATGTACGTGTAAAATTAATGAAATGAATTTTTAGAGATCAATGGCCGAGTTTTGTTCAGAGCCTTTCATCAGAATACGATTCCGATAAATATAAAAATTAATCTTTTCAACACCTGTTCATCAAACGTTACAAAATTTGAACTTGATCTGTACTTTGCCATTCTGAAACTACACTGCAAGTTTCAAATGAATTCTTGCTCGCATGCAATCTGATTAAAACCAGATCTTTGATCCGCTCCAATATTCTGATGTTGCAAATACAAAGATCTGAAGCCCTTTACAGTATTTTCATTATTATCTCTCTTTGGAGAAGGACATTGCCCTTAATTTGAACAAACTTGAATCCCCTTCACCTAAGGAAGCTAATTTTTCCCAAGTTTGAATGAATTTGGCCCATTGGTTCTGGAGAATGTTTACTAACAAATGAACAAACAACAGATGATCAGAAAAGCTCACTAATTGAGCTTGCAGCTCAGAGTAGCGTTTTCGCTACTGCGAGGGTTTTTCAATTTCAACACTCAACTCCTGGTAGCGGAGTTATATCCAAACGATCGACAAAAGTTTAACTCTGGTAGCAAGTTAGATCTATAGTGACCTGGGCTCGGTCATATAAATTACCAAGTAATAAAATGAAACAACACAAGTGTATAAAAGTTTCATTAAACATTGATTTTCTCATAACTCTGAAATACAACATTAGCTAATTCTAAAATAGTCACTTGCTAGAATATATAACCAGGGCCCCCCAGATTTCTGGTAAATTCCAATAAAATATAAATTATAATTCCAAATATTTCCAATTAAGAATTTCTATAAAGTTTACCTGGACATTTCTCTTTAGGTGAGCTAAAATAAAAGGCCAGAAAAAGGTTTGCCTGAACACACCTATGCACAGATGGATCCCTATAGGGCATCAACCGGGGCCCTAACAAACTAACTAATGACAGCTATAGTTCTGGAATTCGTTTTTTAGCATCTGAAGGCAACGCTGATTACTAGGGATAATGAAATCATTCCAAATGTCCATGTCTCTAAGAATGAAAAGCTTAGCTTCAATTTTGCCCTCATTTGATAGAATCAATGTTTGTCATCAGAATCATCGTCACATGTACAACTCATGGAGGATGGTTATAAATTCAATGCCGGAGAACGAAAAATCAATTGGATCGACAGCCTCCATGTTTATGTCCAAACTTACATGATGTCCAGCTGTTGTAGATTAACGAAGTTAAATCAGTTACAAACTGTGAGGGCAGACAGTCCTTCCTGTTAAGGTAATTCCACCCCTCTAGAATTATAGGTTCAATCTTATATTTGATTGTTGATTCATAGAACAATATATCTTGGTTTACAAATAAAAATGAAAAAATAAGTATGTTGTAGCACACATATACCTGTTATCAACATTATGTCAGAAAATTGCAATTTTCCTTAAAGGGACTGATTCACGATTTTCCTGCAAATTTTATTTTTCACATTAAATGATAAAAATCTACAGTCTAATATGTTTAGAAGGTTTCACAAAAAAATGAAGGTTATTCATCATGACAGAAGGTCATTATAGAGAGTTTATTATTTGTTTTGAAAACAAAGATTGAGGTGTGGTATTGTTTACGAAGTTTTCAAAATAAATTAATATTGGCCAAGTTTATTATATAATATCACATCTCAAGTATACTTTAGGTAAAATGTGTCATTTAAAAGTTAAAATTTGTGATTGTACGAAATGAATATGTTTCAAATTACAAAATTAATGTTTCACCGGTTTGTTTGTTTACATCAAAAGACTCGAGTCTTTGTTTACATAACATAGAATCAAAGACAAAATATTGCTCTTATTCTTGCATTCAGACGGTCCAAATTTTGGTTGTCACTATTAAATAACCTATATTGTTAATTTTTAACATTAAAATTGAAAAACATTTCTTTCGAAAAACATGAACCTGTAATTTAAGTCCCTTTAAAGAGCATTATCAAAATTTCCCAAAAACTGGCTGAATAACGATAATAATTAATATTCATAACAATTTGATGAAATCGTTTCTTGAAAAAATATACAAAATATTTGTGAAAAATAAAGGAAATCTATTGCATAATGGACTTGATAAATATTAAATCATCAACTTTGCAAAATCTTATGACGTCATAGGATGGTGGAAATACCTTAAATCAATTACAAACTGTGAGGGCTGTCATAGTCCTTTGTGTAACGTACCCATTTAAGGTCTATTTCTCTCATGATGAAATAAAAATACAGCTCCAGAAATTTAACTACAGACTGTGAGGGCAGATAGCTGCACTGATGAAAGAGACGATACTTAATAGTGAACAAACATCCATTAACCTTTAACCCTGAATACTTACTAATTGTAGCAAATACAAGTTGAAATTGAGGCGCTGGAGATTCTATATGGTATCATTGTACACTGACATAGTTCACATACCTGCCCAAACCAGGTGCAAGGCCTGAGCTTTCCTGGCAATGACCTTGATCCAGGTGTAACCTTGATTGGCGACAACATCCACAACAAGGTTTTCTGTCCGTCCCTCCAATGAGAATGGGGAGAGGATCTGAGTTACTTGGGGGGCGTTGTAAGCAGCATGGAGACACCCTGTGTAGTGACTAAGGTTGCTGCTCTTTAAATGGTTTCCACTAACATCTGCTGGACTGGTTCTCAACTACAACACACAGTATCAATTCTAATCAGTATCAAAGTACTGATAGTACTAATAGACAGCATCAATTCTAATCAGTATCAAAGTACTGATAGACAGTGTCAATTCTAATCAGTATCAAAGTACTGATAGTACTAATAGACAGCATCAATTCTAATCAGTATCAAAGTACTGATAGTACTGATAGACAGCATCAATTCTAATCAGTATCAAAGTACTGATAGACAGTGTCAATTCTAATCAGTATCAAAGTACTGATAGTACTGATAGACAGCATCAATTCTAATCAGTAAAATGATAATTTATACAAGATACTTCATAAAATCAATTGTTTCTAGTGCAGTATACAATTGTATCATGTAAATACTGGATGGACAATATACTGTATGCATGATTCTTGAAAAATAAAACAAAGCATTTGAAATACTGTGATATCATCAATTTTCATGGGCATCAAATTTTGTGCATCGGTCTGCTCTATTTTTTTTTAAACCAACCAGTTTTATGGAAAGCCACTACATGTATGGGCCTTTATTAGCAGTAATAGTTAATTTGATGAGCACTTGATTCTGACACAACCACAGAAACAAGGAGAGTTTAATTGTTTTCAATGAAAAACAAGATGTATTGTGAGCAATGCTTACTAAGAATACCCCCTGCTTACCCCAATCTCCCAAAGGGTGTTGTTAATAGGTATAAATGCCTTTGTAGAAGAAAATGAAAGATATAGTCCGAACAAAAATCCATGACATAAACCTATAATTTTGACCTTGAGATCAAAGGTCAAGGTCATAAAGAGGTCATGAATGCACATGACACATAGTCTCATGGTGATACACCCATGTCTTATGGTATGACTATGTCAAAACCCTATAATCAATTTTGACCTTGAGGTCAAAGTTCAAGGTCATATAGAGGTCATGAAGGTACATGACACATCACCTCATGGTCATACACTCATGTGTCAAATATGGTGTGCCTATGTCAAAGAACAAAGAAATTATGGCCGGACACGACTCCATTGTATAAAAAAAAACCCTTTAATTTTGACCTTGAGGTCAAGGGTCAAGGTCATATAGAGGTCATGAAGGTACTCAACACATCATCTTATGGTGATCTACCTGTGTGCCAAATATGGTATGCCTAAGTCAAAGAACAAAGAAGTTATGGCCCGGACACGAATCTGCACAGACAGACAGACAGATTTCAATGGTCATTTAAGTATCACACATTGCAAAATATAAATCAGAGCTGTATGTTGATGTTGTAACATTGGTATCTTTTGTTTTGACTCAATCTGCTTGGCCAAGTGCATGACCTTGGTTCAGGAAAATGATTACATGTTCAAACAAGGTTGTGATTTGGCACTCATGCACTCACTCGTCTTGCCGCCCATTGAAAACCTAGTCACTCATATGACAAGAGTTTTAATTTTCCTGGAAATATTCTCAGGTTATGCAAATTTTTACAATTCTACTTTTTAATCAAAAACACTTTACCAACCAAAATTCATGTGTGAAAGAAACCAAGGCGCCATCACAAAGCCTCAGAAATGCTGATAAAAATTAAAGCTGTATGGTCCAAATTACAACATTTTTTTTCCATCTCATAAAAACGTTATAAAATCATTGCATGTTTATAGTTATGAGGCTGTATGGCATGTCATACATTATTTCACCTGTTTCAACCAAAATTATTTAATTCTAAATCGGTGTTTACAAACAACCACATCGCTCTGCCATTTCAAGTGACAGTCACATGACCAGTTCAAACTTTCAGATCATCGGTGGTCTTATCTGTGTAAAGCTGTGTATTTTGTAACAATAGTACCGTGCCATAAGTTTAATAGAAATAAAAATATCAAATACCTCTTATAGTAATTCATTGTTTTACACTCTTTCAGCCTTAAAACTACACAGTTGCGTCTGAGATGTTGGAATTCCCCTGATGCGTGTGGGGCTATTTATAGACATCTAACACTGTATAATTTATGCATTATCTGGAACACCTTGGGCCTTTCACTGAATACAGCGTGCTTTGGGTGAAAAGGCCAAGGTTTTCCGGATGATTTATATATGTACCACACTATATTTACTTTCTAAATAATATTCTCACTGTTTTCTTTTATATTCAGATGTTTTCAAGCATGTAATTAAGGGAAAGTTGATAACTTTGTAAAGTATAATTAATCTGCTTTAAAGTAATTATGTACAAAAATAATACATGAACATCGGGTCATACAGCTTTAAGTTAAATTATTAAAAACAAATGCCTCCCCAGCTCCCCAAATTGAAAGTGCTCAAAATTACACTCCCACCCTTTAATGTACTGCATGGTATGGAGGAGTAAGCATGAACAGGAACATAGACATTATAAACTGCACTTTGTGGATTATAAGGAAAAAGATGGAGTACAGATTCAGCATTGATATGTGACCATGAATATGATTGTATATGATACAAAGATATTGACTGTGGTCCAGGTCAAGGCTATTCGATGAGTCATACATGGGTAGAAGTGTTCACAAGCTATTTTATACCCTCCATCACTCTAAGATCCACTATAACTTAGAGGATAACAATTAAATCATCCTGTCACAACAATATGCACATCTGCAAATGTAGTGAACTAATTTGTACAAAATTTCAAGTCTATCAGATAATTATATATATTCGAGAAGTGTTCACAAGCTATTTTACATCCTCCACCCCTCTTTGATCCACTATAACTTTCAGGAAAATAATTGGATCCTCTTGTCCTGACCATTATGCACATGAAGCATTGTACAAAGTTCATTACGTCTATCGGATAAGCCGTACAGGAAAGCGTTCATATTAAGATTTTGTGACTGACAGAGTTCATTACGTCTATCGGATAAGCCGTACAGGAAAGCGTTCATATTAAGATTTTGTGACTGACAGAGACAGACGGACTAATGAAGACACATGGACAGGCAGACGGACGGAGACAGAAAGTACAAAAACAATGTGGCTATTCCAGGAAGAGGAGTCGCCCCGGAGACATAAATACACCATGAGAATAAACAATTAGGGAGAGTGTGACTGAGATTGAGATTGAGAATGAAAGTGCCGCGGGAATGAAAATGAGAGTGAGGAGAAAGAGAGAATATAACAATACTAGGAAACTATATAATGTAAATAATAACCAACCAAAATTTCACAATTTATCAGTATCTAAGAAGTATAATATGGGCTGCATGGTCCGACTAAACTCAGATAAGTCAGGAGGCCACATGACCCCAAAAGTCAAACCCACAACCTTCCGTAAGTCACACCCACAACCTTCCATAAGTCAAACCCACAACCTTCCGTAAGTCATACCCACAACCTTCCATAAGTCATACCCACAACCTTCCATAAGTCAAACCCACAACCTTCCGTAAGTCATACCCACAACCTTCCATAAGTCAAACCCACAACCTTCCGTAAGTCATACCCACAACCTTCCATAAGTCAAACCCACAACCTTCCATAAGTCATACCCACAACCTTCCGTAAGTCATAAGATTCTGATGACTTTCAAGATGCAAACATTTCAAACTTCTTCAATTTCCTAATACTGACCTTCAATGCCATTGGTATAAACACACATGTTAATTGCACGAGCTGTCAGTAATTGAGTTTGCAGACAGGAAATAATAGAAGACTGGCACAGTGATTCCTATAATTACAAAGAGTCCATGTTACTCTGCATGTATCCACCATGTGCTGAATTCAGGGAAATATTCACCCCCAATTCATATTCGCCCTCGTTGTCAGTGGAAGAATTTAAGGTTGATCAATCCTCTGACATGTGATGTCATAGGTTTTTGCAAAAATCTTGATACATGATAGAGGAATTTTATTCACTGGATATAATAAAAAATCTGGTAAACTATCAATACTGAAAAAGTTTATATTTTCCATAGATAAACAATTAATTATGATTTTAAAAATGTTGTCAAGGGCAATAACTCCTATGCTGGAATTTCCTCTACTGGATTCTATTATACATTGGTTTCCCTACTATCCACAATTAATCTATACCATTTTCTCTCTTTTAAATTAACTGTGTCTGGGTGATCATTTATAACATGGTGAAAACTGTCTACAAGAGTATAGAATAGGCAAAAATAATTTACTTAAAGTATGTTTGCCAGATATAATTCATTTAAGCCTGTTATAAGTCCATCCCATATGGCCTGATCCTTAAGTTTGAGTCATACAATAAACTTTTCTCAATGGAAGCATGAGGGTCACTGTAAAATTATCAAATTTGTTCCCGTCATAGATGTTACAGAAAATACAGTAGAATTTCAGTATCTCAAACACTACAGATATCTCAAATACCATGGGTATGTGGAAGTGATCAGAAATCCAAACTACTTATTCTTTAATAAGTATTTTACCCTCAAATTCTTGGATATCTCAAAGTTTTTTCTTGGTCTCTGTGATCGACTTTGAGATAACAAGGTTTGCATGCATTAAATGAATTAAAAAGTGTTACCGTTCTTATGAGAACACGACAACACACTGACACAAGAAGGTATAGTCTCAATAGCAGGTCACTCGAGCGACTCATGTGACCTAAGAATGCTAAAAGTTTTCTTTAATCATTAAATTATACATCACACACTTACAAGTACATTATACTGACAATTAATTGTTCAATCAAATAAACCTGAGGCCCAAATTTAGACAGATCAATTAGGCCTAATATTACGATTAATAAAAAAAAAATCTGAAATGCAGTATACAATTTGAAATTTTTGGATAATTCGCTCTCCTCCACACTGCAAATTTCACAAATAACTTGTAGATTTCATGCAGTCTAAAATATGTTCTCTGCAATATATCATTTATCATTTCATCAGTTTTCATGTCGGACAGGAAATTGACTCTCATTCAAAATGCAGATCCAACATTCTACGATTTTGCCAATAATGCAATTAGTCGTGTGTGTATAAATATTGTATATCACTTCAAGTCAAACATTAAATCCAACATTAAATGAAAACATTCAGTATCAAAAGCTGTGAATCAAATGTAATTGATTCTTTTGAGTTGAAGCTAACAGTGCCATTTATTAAACTGCCGAGTTTCTTATGTCGATCAGAACAGAGAATTTCAGATCTTGTAAGAGATAATTTGCTGATTGATACATCTTTATCAGGAAAGATCTTTTGGTAAACATGTCTTGCATTTCTGCATAATGAAACAAGATGTTCGCTCTTGTGATTAGCAATAACTGAAAACTTTAATGTGTATACATATACAAATGAGTCACATCGGCAAAACCATCCAAAACTTTCAAATTTTGCTTTCAAGGATTTATAATACATAGTTTTACATAATCTATAGTAAAACTATACCTCGAAATCTGAAAATTTTATTTTGTTGTAACAAATGTGCTATTATTGATAGTTTTGTACGTATAACTTTAACCATTGATAACTTAAACTAATATAAAATAAGTGTAAGATTTTATAAAAATTAAAATTTTGGTTGTATTGAATATATATATAGCCATAATATATAGAAATCAATTTTTGTACAGGAAGACAATGTAATTTTGCTTCATTCAGATCGAGCCTCTGGATAGGTTTTCTAACACAAATATTATAAATAACAAAAGTTTATCAGCTTAACCTTATTTTTCTCTGTCATTGAAATATAGTAAATCACAATTTTGCAACAAAAATGTTCGACATCAAATTGAGAGCTAATAGTAAATTGGTTTTAAGAAAAATTCCCAACAAACACAGTCTCCATAATCCTGTAACTTCATCCTACATCAAATAGCTGCCATTAAAGCCACCACCAACCAACATAAAAACAACACTCACAATATTGATCAGCTTACGCAAATTCTAAACCCAAACGTTACCCAGCAAATTAGACTGCATTACAAATTACATTCATGTTTGCACCTTCTAGATAAATATTTGGATAATCATTCTCAATCGCACCTCATTAGCAATGTATAGAACCTCATTATCTTCTACATTGTACATCACCATTACAACACAGATTTGTCACAAGGGTGTCAAATTAGAATCAAAGAGTTGTTGAATATACAATTTTCGAGATACATGTATCAGCTAGCTCTTCTATGATGAAGGTTAATTACGCCTAGTACTTCCTTTATATGCTTGTGCCCACACATGCTAAGGAAATCTTACATATATTGTAAACTGCATGGTTAAAATGGATCTCGATCTACACCAAAATTTTATTTTATGGCTCATTTTTAAATCTGTATTCTTTTTTTTTTAATGGTATAATGAATTTTTTGGTGTTTTTTTCTGAAACTTCTGTACAAATAACTCAGAGATTTAAAAGTTCAAACTTCATTGATGCACAATATGAGTTTTGAATGAAAACATGCATATACCTACAAGACTCAGATAGACATTCTTATTTTTAGAATAAAAAATATTCATGAAAATTATGATTTTTAAAAAAAAATCTAATAATTTTATGAACTTGAAAAGTTTAATCAAATCCATGACAGTTTCATTATTGGTAAATTATATATAATCATTGTATTCATAGTATGGTCATATTTTGATTTCAATTATTCTAATTTCTTCGTATGAAATCATATCAAAAGCATTTTGATTACTATAACTTCCAACCATAATTATTATGCAATCATGCAGTCACATCATATTACATTGCAGATTAATAACTTTTCAGTCTAATTAAAGTCACGCTGGTGGAAAAGTACAATATACATTATAATAATGATAACATATGACATTGCAGATCAATAACTTTTCAGTCTAATTAAAGTCACGCTGGTGGAAAAGTACAATATACATTATAATAATGATAACATTATTTACAAAAATTATAAATGTTATTATTTATTATATATATATATTGTTAATAATTTTTAAATCTATAACTAAACTCTTCAATTAAGAAGTATTCAGATTCTATAAATGTCAATTAGAAAAAAGATATAACAATTAAATGATAAACAAATTTTAATTATTAATCCCATGCATACTTCATTTTTTTAAAAAAAACGGTCATTGTGAGTACATCTTTTGTAATGGATCCTGATGACCTGAGCTGAGTGGTACCTATAATAACTGGCACCACGACACCTGTCGTCTGCAGGTAATCTGCTTATTCATGGATCCTCAATAATACCACAATATACTTATACATGTAACTATATATACGCATGTCATCAGGTATGTAATGCGAGTCACTAAGTTTCATCATCTGTTGTACATCTATTATTAAATATTGTTGGCACGTAGCTAGGGATTGTAAGATGCTTTACATATTTGTTATGTCATATGAAGGTTAAGTTTCCCAAGTAACAAGTAAGCCTGAATCATTTGTAAGGTTGCAAATTCAGATCCCAGTGTGGTCAAAAATTTTGGACATTGGCATTTGAATACCAGCTGGTTTGGCTATGTTAAAACCTACGATGTACTCACAAAGGTCACACTGAAAGGGACCGAGTTGAACACTCCCATGTACTCACAAAGGTCACACTGAAAGGGATCGAGTCAAACACTCCCATGTACTCACAAAGGTCACACTGAAAGGGACTTAGTAGAACACTTAAATTCAGTTAGTAGCACCACAGAAATTGAGAATTGACAAGCACCGTGGCTTCATTGCCAAGGAAAAGGTTAAACTAATTACACAACCAGAAATATAATGTAATTAATGTGAAGTCTACATTTGTGGCAACAGAAGTGTTACTTAAATTAGGAAATATCACAGTCTCCATGAGAATTACAACTAAATGTATTTCTGCAACTCCTGTGTGTTTGATGGTTCCTTCAATACACTGTTTGTGAATTTCAGTGAATTAATCAACTACGCATAATCTGAACTTCACAGCATAATATCAACATCATCTGGCAAACTGGGGTAATTAAGGGACAGACATTTACACACTGGGGTAATTAAGGGACAGACATGTGCACACTGGGGTAATTAAGGGACAGATATATGTACACACTTAATGGCCCAGAGTTGGCTTTCATGTCTACGTACATCTTCATTGTCTGCAGTCTCATAAGGCTATATGCATGGTAAACTAGAAAAATATTTTAGAAACTAACTAATCCTTTCTCCCCCTTGTGTGGCAATAATGAAAAGATTAACTTTAAATTTTTTATAAGTATAATAGTGAAAAATTCAGAATACCAGTGTATCAAGTTTGATGTCAGTCAAGCAAAGAGTTCTTAAAATATTGAGCAGACAATGTTTCATGTCCCAGAGTAGTGTGCCCCTGACCTTTGACCTTGTAACCTCAAAATCAATAGGAATCCATATAGTGTACCAAGTTTGATGTCTCATAATCAAACTAAAGTTTCTCAAGATATTGAGCAGACAATATTTTCTTATATGTCCAAAGTAGTATGACCTTTGTAAAGTCAATAGGGGTCATCCTCTCTTTAAGAGGAACTGCAGCTAGAGTATACCAATTTTGGTGAGTGTCAAACAAGATTGCAAACAATTACTTAATGAGTATAACAACCTTAACTGACAGATATACAAACCAATATGTCCTCTCTTTTTCAAAGAGGGGCATAATTATAAAATTGTAACAGTGAATTAACTAATGGTGCATCACACCACAGGTCAAAGATTATATGTCCCAATCCAATGACTCAGACTGCACCACATTGTCACTCAATAAAGCACTGTTTTACATCATACACCTGTCTGTAAACTTCATTTACATGAATCCCATGGGCATCCGGGTTAGAATAGATCCTCAGTACCCCCTTGCTTGTCGTAAGAGGCAACTAAATGGGGCGGTCCTTCGGATAAGACTGTAAAAACTGAGGTCCTGTGTCACAGCACGTGTGGCACGATAAATATCCCTCCCTGCTCAATGGCCATAAGCGCCGAGCATTAAGCCTAAATTTTGCAGCCCTTCACCGGCAGTGGTGATGTCTCCATATGAGTGAAATATTCTCGCTAGGGACGTTAAACATTAATCAACCTATCAATCATTTACACGATGCATATCTATGTTTGAATTAAGTCAGCTAGAACAAATTTTCAAATGTTATTTTGCATCATTAATCCAGATATTCGCGTTTTGGATTGGGACATTCAGCTTTGAATACAAAACATTAAAGTGCATTGAAAATTAATTGTTTCCTTAATCTGGACAAGTAATCTTTTTGAAAGTTCAATCTCAAATGAAAGGTGTAAATTGTAAAGAAAATATAAGCCACGTGCTTTCTACTAATCAAGATGAGGATGCTGTGCAGACATCTATATAACATACATGTATATTAATGTGTCCCCAGTCTTATTAATTAAAATGCTCTTCTCTAATTAGGTGTTGAATTAGCTGACATGTCATTTAAACAGCATGTGTGTGTTTATGTTGGGGGTGGGTGTTAAGAGCTAGGTGAAGATGGAGAAAAAGTTGACTTCATAACTTCATAGTTGTCTGAAAATTCTTGACAAACATATAATTAAAAAAAATTATTATTTCCAAACCTCAAGCGGGCTGGGTGTTGTGTTTATCAGTGCACTCCGTACACAGCATTGAGTTCTGGCCTGAAAAAAACTTAAGTCGAAACTTGGACTTAAGTGCGAGATTTTACTCAAATTTTGACTGCTCAAGCCAGTTTAAGACCTCTTTCCAAAAAAAAAATCAAGCCCATTTATCAGTTCAACCATTTCCTCTGACTGTTCACTACTCAGTAAGCAGCCAATGCATCTGAGTGAGTCTTAACATATAAAAATAAAGAACTTTATATGTAATAAAAACGGGAATTTAGTATTGTCAAAAAAGGTGGGAATGGGCAAATATAATCACCTCCTTTTCTTAAGGATTAATGCAATGAAAGGTGAAGATAACGAACAGTGATCAATCTCATAACTCCTATAAAGGTGAAGATAACGAACAGTGATCAATCCCATAACTCCTATAAAGGTGAAGATAACAAACAGCGATCAATCTCATAACTCCTATAAAGGTGAAGATAACGGACAGTGATCAATCTCATAACTCCTATAAGCAATATACAAAAGAGAGAGTTGTGCCTGCATGGGCAAACACAGACCCCTGGATATACCAGAGGTGGGGTCAGATGCCTAGGAGGAGTATTAGCATTCCCTGTCGACCGGTCACTTCCGCCGTAAGCCAGGCTGCTGTGATTTTTTTTATGGATGTCACTGCATGCATTATAGCGGGTGCATGGTTTTTAAAGTGACTTGAGAAAATCTAACAAACTAAAGAGACAATATCCACATAATTAAGGAAGTCAGCCATTATGATGATGTAGAGTACCTCCTTAAGGAAGATTTATAGTGCTGTGAATTTTTTTGCACTCACAGTCTGCCAATATACTTTGGTTGTAGAAGCAACATAAAAGTGATTTAATCTAATAATTCATGTTTATAATGGTACTCAAAAATCTGCTAACAATATTCTGAAAAATATCAAAATCAGGGCAGATAATTAATATTTTGTATAAGAAATAAATGTCTTTAATTTGTAGACATAAAGAGTTGCCAACTGGTGTAAATAATTGTCGTAACTAATTCTTTGCCTGAGGAGTTCCAATTAAAGCTTATTAGAGTTCTGATATTCTACATATTTAATTCTGTCGATCTGTTCTCACCCATTATTTAATAATGTTCTTATTTATCACGATTCTAAATCTAGGGGCATTAATTAACGCTTGTTGTTGTATCTCTGGTAGATTTATAGTCATTTGTAATATATGACAGGGATATCATTCTAAAAATGTCATCAATCCTCCAGCCCTACATAGATTACTATAATGCACTAGCTCCTCGCATCTCAGTAAATCACCCTGGGTAACAGCTAAGTATCGCATGGCCATCCTACAATATTAAAAGTGTGCAATAAACAACAGCAATATGTGCTAATTATAATTTGCTTCGGAATACAGTTATTAGAATTTAGAGATGATTTTCCCTCAAGGAGCTTTCTGAAAATCATCTTTATCCTATTTATAAATTCCTTGGAGTGAATTCCTATAGGTATGGATAATTTTTTGCCTCGGTGAAGTCTATAAGTGTCTGCACGTGAGTGAGGACAGCTCAGTATATCTATCTGTAATGTAAGTGAGTTAATTCTTCTGCCCCCGGAATACTTACTAAGCTGGAATAGTTACTTAGCTGGAATAGTTACTAAGCTGGAATAGTTACTTAGCTGGAATAGTTACTAAGCTGGAATAGTTACTTAGATCCAGTGGCAGATAGTTTTTGGCCTGTAAGTCTGTCCGTCTGTCTGTCTGTAGTAAAACTCCTTAACCTTGGTGATATCTTTTACACCATTATTTAAGAAGTAGACCTTTGATATTGGTATTCCTTATGGTAAGACCTTTCCATTGACACCAAAATCTTTGACTTGGTGACCTTTGACCAAATTTAGATAATTCAGATATAAATTATATCTTTCAATTCATAAGAGGTATATACTGTTTTTATATTAAGCATGTACATTTCCTGTGAGAAGACCTTTCCATTGGTACAAAATTTCTTGACTTTGTGACCTTGACATTGACCTAATTTTTTGAAATTTTCAAAAAACAACACTTTAACAATTTGGTTATGTTTTTTTGCAACATAAGAAGTACAGCTTTCATATTTGTCATGTGCATTCCTTGTGGCAAGACCTTTCCATTGACACCAAAATCTTTGACCAAGTGACCATCACAGTTCTTGCGATTGATGCTTTAATCATATTGGTCAAATTTGGCAAATTCAGTATCTGCGCTCCCTCACATACATTTGTAATTTAACAAATTCATCTTTTTTCTTTCTAGACTAATCACTTTTGACTTTAGAATTTTAGTGGTTTGCAGTTGATTATAATGTGTATTCGATGTCATAATCTTAATTATGTTACTGCATGCCCAAGCAATGTGTATATAAGTATACCTGTTTGTTGTTCCGGTAGCACGACTTTACGCGCCTTTAATTTGAAGAGTTCCACTAATGGAAATGATAAGTATACATAAAAACTTAATGGAGCTTAGACATTATAATTAAATTCACAAATTTCAAGTGTGCATTCAAACAACGTACTATCCGCCGATTTTTATCTAAATATAATTATTCGCCTCCGTGACAGACGGAAACTTAACAGCGTCTTCTGTCAACAACTTGAACATGGAAAATGTAATTGTGTGTATACCGGTAAGTGTATACTGTAATTATAAAAGCCTAAAGGGAACTATAGTATGTATTAAGTATAGCATATACATGTATTTATATAACCAAATAAGTCTTCTTGTGCCTTCATAAGTTTTGTAGCTTTTAAGGAGGCGTGTTACACCTCTGATATATCGAAATAAATCGTAAGCGATATTTAATTTTAGCGATCTCATCACTTTCGCTAGTTATATGCCAAAAATTAAAATCCTCACTAAAAATTCTGTTTATATGGTAATTAAATCCTAGCTACTACGTGATGAGATCGCTAAAATTAAATATTGTTTACATATAATCGTTAATGATTTGGATGGTCCTTTTATATAACTGTAATTCATATAGTGAATGCAATTAATCCTTTTATTAAATCTTGGACTTAAGGAGGAATGCTACACCAGAAAAATTTTATATGGATGAAAAGTGAAGGATATGTACAACAATATTTTGAAATTGAAAACTTTCAAATCTATTTTATTTATAGTCAAAAAATTCAGTTTAAGTTGAAAGCACTCTGAAAAAAATTTAAAGCCCCTGCTGGTCTCGAACCCGCAATTTACAGTTCAGCAGTCGACGTGCTAACCTACTGAGCTATTCAGCTAGGCGATGATCTGAAAAATGCATAAACAGAAAAATATTGTTGATATTTATATTTTCATCTAATATGTTTTAAAAGGAAGTCAGCCAATAATTATTATGACAAAGTAGAATACCTCCTTAATAATATTGATTGGTTTGAAAAGAAAAAAACCCTGTGAAGTTAACTATGACTTAAATCACAATACACTGTCTATGTCAACTGCATTATATTTCCCATATTAAATGAATATTGGCGGATCAAATGTCTAAAGTTGTGTTGCAGCTGATATATAACCAAATTGGTGTATATACACATATGTATTTTATGTGTATTATATGCATGTTATGGGAAGTTTATCTTTTGTCAATCGGCATGTCGAAGCTCAAACTATAGATCTGCAACTCATCAATATAAAAAAAATACAAACAAATCAGTTTATTAGCTCAGTAAAACAGAATCTGGAAAACTAATCATGACAGAATGTCAGAATAAAGGCTTATAATTGCATGGGGCAAATCATATTGTCACTTCCGAAGTCATGCATTGCATTAATAACCACTACTTAGAAAAATTACCATTTCCATTACTCATTTTCTTAAAGTCATGCATTACATTACCATTATTTTGCTGTGCATTATCAATACTTTTGAGATAAAAAAAAATACACATTTTATACACCCAATTTTATCTATGCCTGGAACAAAAATCATCATGACTGTACTAGTACATGTACATTAATTTTTAAATTTAAGAAAATTAGGATTTCACTCTGTATATATAATACTAATTATGTCATAATGCTAGCATTACCACTCTCATTTAGGAAATAATCCATTAAATTATACTTATAATAATGCATTAATTACCATTACATTTAGCATTGCCCCAAGCCTGGGCAGAATGATGGAAGTGCGACCTAAATATGGGACAGACAGATAGACAGATGACGAAGAAACTTTTAGCCCTTTTCGGTTTCACTGGTAAGGGACTTAATTAACACAGGAGCCTGAAGTTTTATCAATTAAATCAAAATAAAAATCTGGGGGGAAATTATGCAATATCCGGAAAAAATTATCCACTGTCCTCTATTAAAAATACATATATAAATAAAATGTGTTTTAAAGAAGACAGCGGAAAATATTTCCGGATTGGATAATTTTTTTCCAGATTTTCATTTTCATTGATAAAACTTCAGACTCCTGTGGACTTAATAACATGCAGTATATTAATTATACTCATCAAATCAAGCTAAAGTTATGATGTGACAAGGCTTAAGTTGATCAATTTGCTGTTTAAATCTCAATAATCTTCTATCAAAGACTCAATCCCTGCAACATGATACGTGTAATGGCTCTTGACAACCCATCTCTGCTATTTGTCATCACAATTTGTTTAATAGCGAAACCTACCATTAAATCACCATGTTGGATTCCCTCTCAGAATGCTGCAGCACCACAATTAATGGCACACAGAAAAGACCTGTGAGGTCTGTGACGTGTTAGCCCTGTAGCATAGTGTGTGTTTGATCATTCTTTTCAAGTATTCCAATTTAGCCATCAAACCTTACACAAAGGAGAAATCAGAGACTACATGGCAAATTGGTTTTGTTCTGTAACAAATGGCAGATGCCCTCACTTTCAGCTTGGCAATAACAAGGTAACAATATTTTTCCCCCTTAACAATAACACTGCACTGGTGATACAGGGACACCATTAAATAAACGGTTAATAAGAAACAAAGAAACTTTCCTTTGAGCTGCGTATTTTCCGACTTTGAATTACCTTATATCAAATACTGAAATCGAATATCTTAAGTACAGAATGGTTGTCATATGATTATGAACTAAAATTAATGACCTTTAAAATATTGTCTCAGTGGATGTTTAAGCAGCTTTATAAGATAATAGATCCAGAAAGTCATGATAAAGGTCATTTAGGTCAGAAAAAATCAGCTTGCTATGCTCATATTCATATCATCCTAGTTTTCTGTGCATGAAGTTTTGAGAAAGCACACCTCAATATGTTTGTCAAAATACTAAAAAAAATATGAGGTCAAAGATCATATTGGAGATCAAGAAAAAATGGAATTCAAATTCTCATCCAGATCAAAAACATAGGTGATTGATGCAGTGTAAATTATTAAAATCCGAAACAATTTCGATTGTCTTTAATTTTGTGGGTCTGTGGCTCCAGTGATATAACTGATTTATATACCAACGTACTGCACGTTCTGCCAAGTCAAGTAGTAAAACTCAAAAAAATGTACTCACACGCAAAAGATCAGATAAAAAGAATGGGAAGAAATATTGGTGTTCCATTAAGAACATTGCCAAGATACAAATGACAGTTGACTGTGAAATCAATACATACTAATTAGTTTTTCTCGTTTCAGAATTTCAAGATATATGATGTAGATGTAGCTTTAGTGGAGAGATTTCACACACACTCACCATGCACGTGCGCACACATTCACACACTCACACTGCATGTGCACACACACACGCGCACACACTCACCCTGCACGTGCACACACACACACACACATTCACACTCACCATGCATGTGCGCACGCATTCACACAAACTAGCTTGGAGATCATGCATCAGTTTCTCTATTTCTACATGTATTACTTCTTTAAAATCCGTTTAACAAAGAAGGTAAATTACATCGACTGTGATTAATTAATTTGAAAAAAAACCTATCAGAATTAAGTAGTCATCAAAATTCTAGTGCACAATTACCAGCTGAAGTGGCAAACAAGATGCCCGTGGGTCAAGATGCTTACCCGAGTTACCTTTCAGGTACATATATACTTGAAAATTTTTTGGACAATTATACTTTATCAAAATTTAAATCCCTAATGTACATGTAGACCCCACCATGATCCTGGGGAGACTATAGATCCATGGGGATGACATATCGATTGGAACAAACTGAATCTAAACAGTATGATATACGTACTATACTTGCATATTTAAAATTTGAAAAATTCAAGAGATTTAATTTTTCCAAATCCTTATCCTGTTGAACTTTTTAAATTGATAATCAAGCCCAGTTCTATTCTGGTCCTCTTTTTTGGTTCTTGAGATGATTTTTTGATTTTCCTATACACTCAATACGCACTAGCTCTCTTCTATTGTGGTCAAGTACTGGTATTCATTATAGTTTATACAAACTAAGTCTAGCCTCGGTTAACGCCCCTCCGCTCCTTAATTATACCACGGACTCTAATGTCTGAACGCTGTATTTCAATAATCTTGTTACAACTGAATTTTGGCCAGAAGGATTTCTAAGCAAATTTTACACAATAATATTACTCTGTTGGTACATATGTCTGTATCATTACAGTTATATAACGTTTAATATCTAACCAACTGAATCCTAATTAAATCCCTTGGCAATGCTGATATTTCACATGCATTTAAATCCCATTCGAATCGGTACACAAAATGTTATAAATTGATATAAGAATTTTCTTCCAGATGAAATGGATTTTCCAGCTGCTTATAGTGTTACAAAAACATTTGTTTATTATTTGAATCGGAGACTGTCACACATTTGAATCGGAGACTGTTTGAATCGGAGACTGTTTGAATCGGAGACTGTCACACGTTTGAATCAGAGACTTCACACGTTTGAATCGGAGACTGTCACACATTTGAATCAGAGACTGTCACACGTTTGAATTGGAGATTATTTTTCCACTCTGTCACACGTACAAAGATTCAACCATATCTTTATCATCGTTACTTTCCTGAAAATTTCCTTGCCTCTGCTGGCATCATCTTCATTTTGTAATTTGTTTTACATTTACATTCTGTATTGTTAACTTAAGGTGGTTCATTCCATTCTATATTGTTAACTTAAGGTCCCTCGTTACATTCTGTATTGTTAACTTAAGGTGGTTCATTCCATTCTGTATTGTTAACTTAAGGTCCCTCGTTACATTCTGTATTGTTAACTTAAGGTGGTTCATTCCATTCTGTATTGTTAACTTAAGGTGGTTCATTCCATTCTGTATTGTTAACTTAAGGTGGCCGGTTCATTCCATTCTGTATTGTTAACTTAAGGTGGTACATTCCATTCTGTATTGTTAACTTAAGGTCCCTCGTTACATTCTGTATTGTTAACTTAAGGTGGTTCATTCCATTCTGTATTGTTAACTTAAGGTGGTTCATTCCATTCTGTATTGTTAACTTAAGGTGGCCGGTTCATTCCATTCTGTATTGTTAAGTTAAGGTGGTTTATTACACTACAATTTTATT
Organism: Ostrea edulis; assembly: GCF_947568905.1. NCBI lineage: Eukaryota > Metazoa > Mollusca > Bivalvia > Ostreida > Ostreidae > Ostrea > Ostrea edulis. The sequence goes on along the minus strand of NC_079173.1, from coordinate 4,033,326 downwards.
TAATGGCTTGTTATAAGCACCTAGTATGAGGCATAATTTCACTATTGAAAAAGTAATACAAGCTCTCAATTATTTACATGATTTTTTCATGATTTTTTTTGGGTGATTTTTCCTGATAAAAATATAAAAGACGATAAAAAAAGGTGTTTTGCTTGCAAATATGAGAGATTTAAGAGTCCAAATTTCGCTGTTATTTGATGCATGATTTGAATACATAATAAAACATGCCTAAGAGACTCAAATGAACATTCTGATTTTTTAGGAAATATTTATGAAAATTGAAACTGTTATTTGTTAATATTTCTTTAATCTACAAATAACATATTTAAAAAAAAAAACCACAAGTTCTTGTTTCAAGGACCATGTATATGAATTTCCAATGAAAGGTTTATGTCAGATATGAGCTTGGACGAAGGGAAGGACAAACACAATCTATATACTGTAAATGGGGAAATGTTTGCGTTGGTTTTAATTTCGCTATGTTCGTGGTCGGGGATTTTTCTGCGAAATTAAAACAATCGCAATCATTTTGCAAGTGTGACACAATACGTTTTGAACAGTTACCAGTAATCAAAATAAAATTTGAATTCCATGAAAATAAAACCTCCGCAATTGGACCAATATGAAAAACCGCAAACTTTTAGCACCACGAAATTAAAACTGCTTACAGCTAGCACTCCCTCGAAAATTTTCAGGGAGCATAAAAAATTATGCAACTAAAGGGGAAGGGTGTTGCAACCTCTAGAGCCACCAAAAAAGTTTGAACAAACTTGAATATTCAGTAAGAAAGCTATCGTGTAAGTTAAAAATTTGTCTTTCTGGTCACATACTTCTTGTCAATATGAGATCTTTATAAGTTATTTCCCCTTAAAAATGGGCATCACAGCCCTTCTTTTGCACACAATGGAATGCCCTGCACTGAAGGATACTTTGAGGAAAGTTCATGTTTGATAATGGCCATACATTTCTCCATGTGAAAAGTTTACAATTCACAGACAGAATGACAGACAATGCACAGACAGAATGACAGACAATTCACAGACAGAATGACAGACAATGCACAGACAGAATGACAGACAACGCACAGATTAGAGAAAAACAACTTACTTATAACTGATGAACCTAAGGCTCAGATGAGCTAAATTGAGAGGAAGGGGGCGAATTGTATTGAGTTTGTTCCTTTGAAAAGTGACTGATTTTTTCTGCCAGAGTATAAATCAATAGGCTATTAACCTTGTTGCTAAATTATTCAGGGCTAAAATAATTCAGTCTTATTGACAAAATCCATAATATACCATAGATATTTCACTTTTAGTTTTTCATACTTTGAGAGGATTATGATAATAATTACACTTGTATGTTTCTATAAATTATTATTTTATGATTTAATTTTTTCCCCTTCAAATCAGTGAACAGATTCCAGAAAATACAGCAGTTACTGGAACATTGAAATCTGGGAATATCCTGAGATCTAAAAGCTCTGACAACCCCTCTTTATTTTCAAATAGGTATTTCCTCAGTGTTAAGATTCTGTTAACACAATACAGGGTATATAAGCTAACACAACATGGTTTATTCCTGATCCAACACACTACAGTACCTCATCAAAAGCGCTCCTGTGAATTTACTGCAAATCAATGGCTGAATAACTGCATTATATAAGTTTATTTTGTCATTGATCAATATCTCAAAAACAATAAGCGCAGGGCTGTTCAGGAAAATATACACAGCAAAAACGGATACTTGTCTCATTAGTGGACAGTGATTTGTGGAGCTGTGAGCTGCAGCCAGTGACTTCTGGAGAATAGCTGTGATCTCTTCTGTGTGTTCATCAAATAGAAAAAAGAATTCATACCGCACTCAGAAGTATGTGAAGTCCTCCGACAAAAACCTGATACAGGGAGAACCTCCTACAGGTAAAACTTGATACAGGTAAAACCTGGATAATGGTGGATTACTGTGATGCTTTAGGTATAGTGTAAGTCAGAGACCAACTGGTCTTGAAATTAGAGGAGGGAGATTTCATTTGGTGGCTAATGACCAATCAACAACTGATTATCAAGAAAATAAGTCACGTAAACTGAAATGTGGCATAAATCTGCAGTTCTCCAACATCTTTGTCGATGAGTGATTATGGGACTTACAGAATACCTGTTTGTTAAATTATTTATGGGAGCCAATCTTAAAACACAGCTGGATTTTAATTCCGTTTTGCCATCAGTATCTGGTAAATCTTGGAACCCTCTTTTTATTGCTTTCCCATCATGGAGCAAGGGTATAGAAAAGGATGCTGTAATACACTGATAAATAACGGAGAGATGAAAATTTGAAAGCTTATTTCTGCTGATATCTTAAGTAAACAAGCAAATTTGTGAAAAGATACCTAAGTCAAAGACTCTATAAATATATCTACTACTACAGAAATGATAATGACATTCCCGATAGCCAGAACAACATATGATGCTCGGACAAACGACGACAGGTAGCTGTCATCCTGGATTTTTTTTACTTAAGGAATTTACACCTTAAGCCATCAGTTTCCGTCAATCAGGTATTTTTGCAAAACAACGTACATTAATTTTTAGACATGTATAAGCAGTGACGTATATTGTCTGTCAATTTTTTCTTCTCTAATTCTGAATACCAGCAAATTACGTATAAATCTATGCCACAAATTTCCTGAAAGCATTGCTTTGATATGTGACATTTCGTATGATTGCAATGATCTTGACTTTCATAATCAGTCACAAAATTTATATCACAAATTAGAAATTCCCCATTTTTAAGGATAAGATTTATTTATATTGAATGGAGTGTTCATTTGATATTGAAGAATCATGCCCAAATTAAAACTAGAGCTGTCTAAACGGAACTGATGTCACCAGAAAGCAAACTGGTTTTAACTAATGACCTTGCATTATATACCTTAATCAAATGACCTTGTTTCAATTTAAATATGTCTCTCTATATATATTCACAAAATTGTGACTTTTTTCTTGGGTGACCTTGTCCGGATGACATTTCAAATATCTGATACAAAGTTATGGCCCCTCTCTGATACAAAGTTATGACCCTTCTGATACAAAGTTAATGGCCCCTCTCTCATACAAAGTTATGGCCCCTCTCTGATACAAAGTTAATGGCCCCTCTCTCATACAAAGTTATGGCCCCTCTCTCATACAAAGTTATGGACCCTCTCTCATACAAAGTTATGGCCCCTCTCTCATACAAAGTTATGGCCCTTCTGATACAAAGTTAATGGCCCCTCTCTCATACAAAGTTATGGCCCCTCTCTCATACAAAGTTATGGCCCTTCTGATACAAAGTTAATGGCCCCTCTCTCATACAAAGTTATGGCCCCTCTCTCATACAAAGTTATGACCCGTCTCTGATACAAAGTTATGGCCCCTCTCTGATAAAAAGTTATGGCCCCTCTCTGATACAAAGTTATGACTGAACGGAAGAACATCTTGCAGTAAGGTGAAATTTATTGCAAAAAACAAATTCATGGTGTGATATGCGGTTCAGGTGTCAGATTACCTGAAGACGGGCATGGATACTATCATAGTGCTGGTAGATCTATGGGTGTCTTACAAATGACATTAAATATGACATACAGATGGGTTTCATCTCAGTGACAGCAGACCGCTCTACCTGCATTTTGTCCTGTTGATATCAAATACATTAAAATGAACTGTATTGTTTTGGTAGTAATCATTCTTAATTACAATGAACTTTTTCATTTCACCTGTGTCTCAACAATTTTTAATTTTCTTTCATGTTTTAAATATTTACAGGTTGTTGAACTTGTTGGGAAAATATTTTACACACAGAACTCTTGGTTTGTCTATCTACCTCCTGTCACAGTTTTAAGCTAAGACCCTTTATTCATATCATGTAAAGAAAGTATGTCACAGCCTGATGATGGCTGATACTACCTGAAGCAAAGTTCTACAAATTATGTCTTAAGAAAAACACCCTATGTAATAAGCATTTTCATGAGCGTATCATACATGTACCATTTGCGGTACTTGTTTTAACACCTGCACTAATCTATTTCCATTTTTCTAAAAGAGTTCTTTTAGAGCTGTTTTTAGTTTCACTGCATATTACGGTCAGTTGTAGATGCCCTGGGATTCAGACCGGGCCCTTCATTGCTTTATCTTAAGATAACCGCGGTCAGTTGTAGATGCCCTGGGATTCAGACCGGGCCCTTCATCGCTTTGTCTTAAGATAACTACGGTCAGTTGTAGATGCCCTGGGATTCAGACCGGGCCCTTCATTGGTTTGTCTTAAGATAACCATGGTCAGTTGTAGATGCCCTGGGATTCAGACCGGGCCCTTCATTGGTTTGTCTTAAGATAACCACGGTCAGTTGTAGATGCCCTGGGATTCAGACCGGGCCCTTCATTGGTTTATCTTAAGATAACCACGGTCAGTTGTAGATGCCCTGGGATTCAGACCGGGCCCTTCATTGGTTTATCTTAAGATAACCGCAGTCAGTTGTTTACAAATGAATCAAAACAATAGCAAGCCATTAGAATTGATATTTTCACAAATGGAAGCATTTTTCCCTGATGGACTGGTCGTGGTTGTTGTATTAAGCTATAAGTTTATTAGTTTGAATCCATATTCAATGCAAATACCCGCTACATCTGTGGTTCTTCAACTTAGGGTGAACACAAAGAAGATCACATACTGTTCACTTTGAAGTGGTTCCAAATAATACTGAATAGTGAATAAATAGATGATGATTTTCTGAGTAGATTATTTTTTATGATAGTATGATTTAAGTAAGAAAGGTTCCTTTGGCTCCATGACTTGTTATTGAAAACAAGAGGCCCATGTAAATATTTAAAGATTTTTCCTATATATTTGCATGTAAAACTTTGATCCCTATTTTGGCCCCAACCTACTCCCGGGGACCATGATTTTTACAAAATTTAATCTGCACTATGTCAGGAAGTTTTCATGTAAATGTAAACTTTTCTGGCCCAGTGATTTTTCAGAAGATATTTAATGATTTTTTATTTACAGTATTTATATAGCTATTTAAAAAAAATTTTCCCTATATATTTGTATGTAAAACTTTGATCCCCTATTGTGGCCCCATCCTACCCCCCGGGGCCATGATTTGAACAAACTTGAATCTGCACTATGTAAGGAAGCTTTCATGTAAATCTCAGCTTTTCTGGATCAGTGGTTCTTGAGAAGATTTTTAAAGATTTTTTTCTATGTATTTGTATGTAAAACTTTTATCTCCTATTGTGGCCCCATCCAATCCCCGGTGGCCATGATTTTAAGAAACTTGAATCTGCATTATGTCAGGAAGCTTTCATATAAATTTCAGCTCTTCTGGCCCTGTGGTTCTTGAGAAGATTTTTAAATGACCCCACCCTATTTTTGCACGTTTGTGATTATCTCCCCACTGAAGGGGGCATGGCCCTTCATTTGAACAAACTTGAAAGCCCTTCACCCAAGGATGCTTTTGGCCAAGATTGGTTATATTTGGCCCAGTGGTTCTGGAGAAGTTGAAAATGTAAAAAGTTTACAGACAGACGGACAAGAGGCAATCAGAAAAGCTCACTTGAGCTTTCACAGGTGAGCTAAATATACATGCACATATATTGGTGCATCATCTGTCTGCATGATATGAAAAGAATCCATTCTTATTAAGGTACTAAGATTGTTTTGAAATATGCTCATCATGAAAATGTTTGGACAGCTGATTTTGAAAAATAGTTTTTTGGTTTTTTGGGGGGCCGGGAGATTATATATTTACTAAATTCATCAATATTCAACCAATGAGTCCAAACCTATAGATTCAAAAGAAACTCTAATAAGATGACCAAAAGAAACTCTAATAAGATGACCAAAAGAAACTCTAATAAGATGACCAAATGAAACTCTAATAAGATGACCAAAAGAAACTCTAATAAGATGACCAAATGAAACTTTATAAGATCATATATCAGTCAGGCAACAATGTTATGATCATGATAACAATTTAAAAAAATATTAAGATTGATTTTAATGATTTTCCTTAATGTTGAGTCAATTAATCACAGAAAAAAGATATGTATTTATTTACCCATTAATGAACCTTGAAATTACCAGTTTATGATATGACCATGCAATACTCAGTCTGGCACTTTGACTACCACATTAAGGACTAAACAAAAAAATCAGTAAACTATGTCATATATTTCTCATAACTGCATGAAATTTGATTTTCTCAACCATAGCTACCTCCTACAAAAGCCAAGTATATTGATATCATATAACCACTGGTTATTACCGCCACAACACTTGCATCACAGATTATTTATTATAAATATAGATTCTGATTGTCAACACTTGCATCACAGATTATTTATTATAAATATAGATTCTGATTGTTAACACTTGCATCACAGATTATTTATTATAAATATAGATTCTGATTGTCAACACTTGCATCACAGATTATTTATTACATATAGATTCTGATTGTCAACACTTCCATCACATATTATTTATTATACATATAAATTCTGATTGTCAACACTTGCATCACAGGAAGATTATCAATATATATAGATTCCGTAAATTTCAGCTAAACTTCTGGCCCAGTGGTTCTAATGAGAAGAAGATTTTTAAATAACCCCATCTTATTTTTGCATTTTTGTGATTATCTCCCCTTTGAAGCGGGCATGGCCCATCATTTGAACAAACATGAAATCCCTTCACCAAAGGATACTTTTCGCTAAGTTTGGTTGGAATTGGCTCAGTGGTTCTGGAGATGAATGTAAAAAGTTTACAGATGGACAGACAGACGGACAGACAGACAGATGACAGGCAGACGGACAACAGGTGATCAGAAAAAGCTCACTTGAGCTTTCAGCTGAAGTGAGCTAAAAACTCAGCTGTTCTCGAATACCCAGCTTATATCAAAGTGTCTTCATAATTAAGGCCCCCAAGACCTATAATTTCACCTTGTTTATCTAAAAGTGCAGTCAATTTTGCGGTCTGCTAGATATACTTGGTCTCCCTACTTCACACATTCTCGCCCGCGGCTATTCACACCAGTTCTTACTGGCAATTCACACCAGTTCTAACTGGCTATTCACACCAGTTCTAACTGGCAAATCACGAGTAACGTGTACCCCCACCACATGTGACTGGTTTCCATGCCGTGATAATTGGTATGACAGCTTGGGAATTTAGGGCAGTATTCGAACATAAAATGGGTACATGTATTTAGTACATAATCTCATAAAATATAAAAAATAAAACATAAAATGGGTACATGTATATACATAATCTCATCCGGGCCGATATCATGGGTAGTGTATAGTTCTAATTAACAATTTGATAGATAAACACAAAGATTTTCGAAGTACACTTGAAGTTGATAATTATAAACTATAGGCATTATTGTATACTGTCCTTCACTATGGCCTTTAGAGGTAAGACGAGTATCACTATGTACTCAGTTTGGCTGTTTCCTGTTATTATAACATTTAAAAATTAATAATGCGTTTTCAGTACATGAGCTATGTATAGTCCACACACTGAACAAAGAGGCCATGAATTCCACTTAGTTTGGTAGATCAAGGCTTCAGCATTTCTTATCATTACTACCTAAAACATGTAATGTATAACTCAATTCATTTGTTTGATGCCATGGAGTTAAGAGGATTTGTAGAGATATACTGTAATTTTAAAGAAATAATGCAATTTCACTGCACAAGTTGTACTAAACACTGATCTTTAAGCACCAGAATCCTGTCACCCAGGGGCCATGAATTTCACAATTTTGTAGAAACATCCTTCCTCCTCATGTCTATAGATATAAAATTTTCACCCATCGACAGCTTAAATAGTCAATCATGCAATTATCATCAAGACCTCAGCAGCTTTATAAGAACACCTTTAATTGTCTCGATAGTCAGTGATCTAGTTTGACGTATCTTAGGGCATCCAAAGTTTACAGGAAACTCCAGGCTTCCATAAGTAGCTTAAAGTAGCTTAATTATAATGTGCAATCTTTCTTAATGCATGCCAAATTACCTTCCTGAAATTTGATACTCCTAATTTGAAATACATCCCCTCTTAAATTAAGTAAATGTTATATTATCAAACTATAGTGGTATCAACTGTGGGCACTATGTTAGAAATATATATACACATTACACACACAAACACACACATATATTTTACAATGTATACATATATATATTCTTCCATTTTCAAGGCATTTCAGTTTTAATTATTTCAATAGCATAATGGCAGTAATTAAATTTTTTTTAAAAAAATCATCATGCATGAATTTAAAACCAGTCGGAGTCGAATTCTTCCCCAACAAACTTAGTGTACCTCCATCTGTAATGCATATCAGAAAACCTGAAATGTCGAAGCTGGTTTTGCAAAGCACAACATGACATCATTAGAATTTCTGCAGGGAACACAAAGAATTAAGCAATATTCATTCGAGTGACCTCAATATTTTGTAATTATTTGAAAACCAGTCTTAGTGCAAGATAGTATTCTAGACAGTTTGTTTAAAAAAAAAAAATTTCCATAACAAATTTAATTGACTTTATAGGGAAGTTACTCCCGCAGAAAACTTAATTTACTTTTTGCATTCCTTCGTAAAAAAAAAGTTTTCTCATATATCCTCTTAAATTTATCCACAATACCAATATTCAATGATGTTTTGAAACAAACTAATATAATCCATGACATCAGTATTTTGGCATATTCTGAAAAATATGGGCGACATCCAGTAGGTGCCTGTATTAAATTTTGAATGCATTTCTTTCATCTTTTTGTGAGATTTAAGGAGGCATGCTACACCAGAGAAATTTGATATGGATGAAAAGTGGAGGATATCTACAACATTTTGAAACTGAAAACTTTCAAATTTACATTATTTAGTCAAAAATGCGATTTTAGTCGAAAGCAATCAGAAAAATTTAAAGCCCCTGCTGGACTCGAACCTGTGATCTACAGTTCAGCAGTCGACGTGCTAACCCATATGGAAAAATAATACATAAAAGTATATTTTTAATATATTATTAATACAGTCATTTTTGTACTTTTTTGAAATAATACAAAAAAAATATATTATTTTTGTATCACAAAAAAAATGGGTAACTCATTTTTATATTAAATTCTGACTTTGATTTTTTAAAGGGTATTATTTTTGTATCATTTTGGACTTAGATTATTTTCAATATATTATTTTTGTATTTATAGGGACTTAGTTTTTTTTCTTGCATATTATTTTTGTATCAAAATTAAACTTAGTCATTTTCACTGTATTAAAATTGTATTTTTTTAAAAACTTAGTCATTTTTAATCCAAATCTTTGAATTTATATGTATTAATTTTGTATTATAATTGGACTTAAAAAATTTCAGTGATTTTTCACTGTATTATAATTGTATTTTTTTTTAACTTAGTCATTTTTAATCCAAATCTTTGATTTTATATGTATTAATTTTGTATTATAATTGGACTTAAAAAAAATTCCCAGTGATTTTCATTGTATAAAAATTGACTAATTTTTAAATTGAAATATAAAACTTATAACTTGTGGAAAACATGATGCAAGATTTAGCTTCTCAACTTCACAGTAAAGATTTCAAACTTTTAAGTTTAGACAACTTTATCAGTTGCATGCATAATGAAATAATAAGGAAGTATACTTCTAAATAACACTGGAGACATTATTTATTGCATGATATTTCCAGGACAGTCTGTAAAATACAGTATAGTTTCTTTTGACTTCATCTAGGTTTCCCATTCTAATAATTGTCATGCAGTCTAATTCTACTGATAACTCTTAAATAAGCTTTTCAATAAGATACAATGTACCATTGTACCTTATTAATACTATCTTCTCATCAAAATAACACAATAAAAATTGTAATCTCTGAACTCAACAAATTATTTCTCCACTTTGTTTGGGTTTACTGCAAGTGGCAGTTGCTATTGCACACACAGAAAAATAAATAAAGTCCTACACATAAATGGCTATCAACTGTCCAGAGCTTGGTCTCAAAGAAATAATGTCACTGAAAAATATGTTGTGCAGAATATGAGCATTTACACATGTACTTCACATTATCTCCATTACTTCACTAAAGCATAGAATGATGGACCACAACAGTTCTCATTACACTATGATGAATGAACAATGTTTCAAGTTTCACAAAGCACATCTCGTCTAAAATCATGTCCACTAAAATGAACCACACTACTGTCTCGCCTGAAAGTGGCTCTGCACTCCACAAATTTTAAGGACATTTGGTTGATGAGCATAGTTCGTTTGAAAAACCATCACTGAATCCACAATAGGCAGAATATGGTAAGCACCTATTACAGATACTTTATCATTTTACACTGTCTTGTTGACTGATGTTTCTTCTCCATCTGACATTCCCTTGAAAAATTCTTGCTCGCAACTTCCATAATTTAAAGTTTGTGTCATCTTCTGGAGGAATTGATTGGCATAAGACATGTCAGATACCTGAAAATGAAACACAAGAAATCAACCGAAATTGAACATTTTCTCTGCAATTTTAATTTTCAAAAAAAAAATTTCATTTTCAAAAATAAATGAGGGCATGAACTTTACTTGTTACTGTTTTATACCAGCATGCTTTACGAAGCGTGTTAGCACTTCAACAAAAGTATGCTGATGTGCAGCATTGTTGTTCATACAATTCATTCTAAAGATGTCTGACACTTTGATCTACAGGTTCACAGAGTTAATTTTGTTTTTTTAAATTCAACCGCAGGGGCATATATATATATATCTTCAATGTCCTCTAATGAAAGAATTTTTTTTTAAAACTGTAACACAGGCACCTGAAATTTTATCCTTAAGTTACAAATAATGCCATAGATTGAAAAAACATATATCACACCCCTCCCTATAAATGAATACATGCAACTTACTGTTAAAATTTTAGGTGTCTGTGATTGTAACATGCTTATTATTATTTTTTGTGGACATACTCTATCAACAGTTACTTGGGTTTATTAAAGGTCATAAATTGAATATTTCATGTTAAAGAATTGAATTACGTTTACCGTCATTACTTTCTGCAATGCTGCATCCTGGTATTATTCAATCAACATCATTGTCGTCTTCAAAGTCAGTCTGCTTCCTCAAACTTCAAAGTTAGATAGGCTATGCTATATCTCCCGGATTTTTAGGATTATCTGACAAGGAATAGTCGGCAGTTGGGAAAACCTATGATAGAATTGGTCACATGAAAACAAAAACAACTAAAATTTATGAACTTAAACAACGATATATTATTTCACATTGATCATCATCGGGCAACTATCAGGTGCGATTTTACCACAAGTCACTTTGAAAAATAAATATCTATTTCTCAAATACGCAATTATAGGATTTATCAAATAATAATATTAAAGAAAACGAATAAGAAAAATGCATACCGATTGTGAAAACAACGTGCAAGTTCATCGGCACGGGCGCGCCATTACCACTCGACCTCGTGGCTTTTCAAGTTTGGTAGGACTGCTTCTTCCAGTGTTATACACGTCGCATACCCCATAAGAATACTCTAGGAGCCTTTAACAAGTTGTCCACAAAATAGATTGTATACTCTCCACGTGTTTCTCCCATTGTTTTGCTTTCCTTTCCTCACAATGTTCACAGATCGACGATTTCAAAATATGGAAGCGGAAGTGACTGTAGATAGAGTTCGGGTGACTCCGTAATCAATTTTAAATTATTACAATCTTAGTATTTGTTTTAAAAAAAAACAGCTATGAATTATGAATTAGTTTCTAATAGCAGAAAATTTAAACAAACGAGATAATAACAGCATATTTACGAAAGATAAATACAAGACTAGAATTTTCGGCCGTCTTCGTACTTTCACGCGATTGGTCGAAGTTCCAAAATCTGTAGCTCTCAAATTTGATTGGTTGAATGTGTGACGCTGCCATTTTCAAAGTGATTAGACTGTCGCAATATTTCGGAGGTTATTTTGCATAAATTGCTAAATATTCCGTGGTTGAGTGGAATGAGGACCGGAGTCCAGAATCACGGAATATATAAGGAAGGTGACATCCTGCAAGAACGGCATGTCCAGACGTTTTGGGCCGGGTGTACGTAAAGTTCTTGTGATCATCACAACATGGTAAGTTAAAGTAATGCCCAAGATTTCTTTATTTTGCAGCAGATGAAACTTTCAGTTTATGTAGTATGGAAGGATAGTTTTTCAAAGTAAAGTTGACTTTACAATTTTCTGAAAATTATAGCTAGGCCTATATTCCAAAACAAAACCTAGGCCTTAGCGGTCAAATTTAAAAAAAAAGATCGAGGGGGGGGGGGGTTTACTCGTCCTGCATAGTTCAAGCTTGTCCAGTTTCCACACTATAGTCATAGATCTATATAGAAGGGGGGGGGGGGGTGGACAGCAGCAGATCCAGGATTTCCAGAAGGGGTACCTCCAATGAATATGGTCTCAAATCCGGTGAATATGTGATATGAACCGTTTGCATTTGTATAGATTATAAAGGGACAATAGATAGACTATATGATAATGTTTTATATATATATATTTTTATAATATTCTATTACAGATTATGCAGTGGTCAAGGCTGACGACAAGTGGTGTGACTTGAAGATAGCCCTTAGGAACAAAGTTAGTGCACTTTGCAACGCAGAAGAAACGGCAGAAGCAGAGGGAGGATGAGTCTCAAGACTGATGTGTTATGAAGATCATGGACAGACTAGATATGAATACCATATAAGGTCACAGACAGACTAGATATGTATACCATATAAGATCATGGGCAGACTAGATATGTACATACCATATCATCAGCTCACTGACAGACTAGATATGTATGTACCATATAACATCATGGACAGGCTAGATATGTATAAAATACTGATTAAACATCTAGCAATTTATTGAATCTTGTACAATGAAAATGACAACAATTTGTTATTATTTATTATATTTATGATAATATAGCCCAAAGTATTTAATAGTCGCTTTTTAAATCTCTACAATAGTAGCCAATGCGACATGGGATATTATGTTTACTGTAACAATGGTTTTAACTTTTAATAGTAGCTGAATTAATAGCCAATGCATGTCTTTTTATGCCCCGAGATCGGGGGGGGGGGGGGGGGGGGGGGGGGGGGCATATTGTGTCTGTCCTGTCTGTCATTCTGTCTGAAACTTTAACCTTGCTAATAACTTTTGAACTGTAAGTGATAGAGCTTTGATATTTCACATGAGTATTCCTTGTGACAAGACCTTTCCGTGAGTACCAACATTTTTGACCCTGTAACCTTGACCTTTGAGTTTGACCTACTTTTTGAAAACTTTAACTTTGCTTATAACTTTTTAACAGTAAGTGGTAGAGCTTTAATATTTCACATGAGCATTCCTTGTGACAAGACCTTTCCGTGAGTACCAACACTTTTGACCCTTTGACCTTGGAGTTTGACCTACTTTTTGAAAACTTTAACCTTGTTAATAACTTTTGAACTGTACGTGATAGAGCTTTGATATTTCACATGAGTATTCCTTGTGACAAGACCTTTTCGTTGGTACTAAACCTTTTGACCTTGACATTTGACCTACTTTTAGTTTTATTTTTACATTGGTCATAACTTCTAAATGGTAAATATTAGAGCTTTAATATTGTACATGAGCATTTCTTGTGACAAGATCTTTCTACTGGTACCAAGATATTTGTCCTTGTGACCTTGGCCATTATCGGGGACATTTGTGTTTCACAAACACATCTTGTTTCCCCTTGCTTTTGATTGATTTTGCATAACTAAGTTGATTTGACTGAAGGTTTTATTCATATATTTTTAAAGATGTCAGATTTCTTTCTTAAAATGTGATTGAAAGCTGTTTTCAAAAACTATTAAAACATGTTTTTTACAATTCTTTTTACTTTTCTAGGCACTGCATTGTATTATTTTTGGCACATTAATATACTTTTTGTGTATCATTCTTGTACTTTTTTTGAAATACAAAATGTATTTTTTTTGTATTTTTTTAAATATGTATTGTTTTTATACTTTTTTTTTTGGTAATGTATTATTTCTATTCCCCATCTTTGAATACTTAGATGTTGATACAAATTTAATACAATTCATATTTTTTTCCTATTTTAATTTTTCAAGGTGAACCAAATAATACAAAAATAATATGTTGATACAAAATTAATACAAATCATATTTTTTTTCCTATTTTTTTCAAGGTGAACCAAATGATACAAAATTAATATGTTGATACAAAATTAATACACTTTGTATTTTTTTTGTACTTTTTTAATCCTACTCCAAAATGTATTATTTTTGTACTTTAAATTGGGATTTAATACATAAATAATACAAGAGTATAGAAATAATACATCAAATGTATCATTTTTGTATTTTTACTAAGAAATAAAGTATATTAAAAATATATTTTTGTGTGTTTCATTATTTAGAAAGTGTATTATTTTTGACCTAATTTGGAACCAAGATTTAGATGGTTCCAAATTTGGTCATTAAAAATATATTTTTTTGGTATCATTTTAGTATTATTTTCTTGTATCATTTTCATATTTATTTTCGATATGGGAACCTACTGAGCTACTCAGCTAGGCGAATTTTTTTTAAATGAATAGACAAATATTGCTGATATTTATATTTTCATCCATGTTTTAAAAGGACTCTTAGTCAGCCATTATAACGATGTACAGTTAACTTCCTTAACTGTCTACTATAAAGTAACGCTCGTGTAACTTTTGTTGTGTATAGCTAGTAGAGACCTGATATTTAGACGCAAGTATTAGCATTTTCTGTCTTAAAGTAAAGTGAAGGTCAAGGTCATATCTTAAGATTAAAGGTCAAATGTAAACCTGAACCAACTGCCTTGTTCATTATCAATTTATTATATTACAAATCTTACTACATTTGAATTATGGAATGAATTCAATTTAATACAGATATTCATCGTAAGAAATCTGTGAGCTTTGTTTGCTTTTAATTCATTCATCCTAAACTGATCATCAATGAACAGTTCGATTTCATAGCTAGGTCTATGAAAATTTTGTCACTGACATTGGGGTATAGCTTCTGCACGTTATCAATCTATAAATGCAATCATGAGCTTGATTTGTCAGTCAAATTTTTGTATGGAATGTCCAAATTTTTGTCCTCGTAGCGATCTGTTTCTACTATGATATTAGCAGTCAATTCTTCCCCGGATTCAATATCTATAATACTCCACCACCAGAATCACTTTTCTTCAAAAGTTGATTATAAGCTCAGCAAGTGACATGTCGTCTGTTGAGTTTCTGTTGTCTGCAGACATTATAGGAATATCAGTCTGAGATTTTAGTGTGAACCCGGCCTAATTGCAAAAACAATTTCCCACGCGCTGGGACAACAGCATAACAGCCATCATGCTTAAACAAGTGAAGCCACGATTCAATTACAGTCTTGATATTAATAGAAAGTCAGTGTTTTTCATCTATACACATACTATTTTCTTGATATTAATAGAAAGTCAGTGTTTTTCATCTATACACATACTATTTTCTTGATATTAATAGAAAGTCAGTGTTTTTCATCTATACACATACTATTTTCTTGATATTAATAGAAAGTCAGTGTTTTTCATCTATACACATTCTATTTTCTTGGAAATCCAGCCATCTGTCAACTTTTTATCTACACTTTCATTTTCACCACACAATCTATGGCTTTGTAAGCAATATATCACATCACTTTTTGAAGCGCTCAATAAATACGGATGAACATTTGAAATCAGCAATGCCTATAAGGTCCCAACCACTTATTATCTCAGTAATTTATACCCTCGATATCTCGAATCCTCTAATATTGCGAAGTTTTTTCTCAGTCCCATCAAGTTTGAGATAACGAGGTTTGACTGTATTTCAAAATAAGCAACTTCCTTTATAAGTAGAGAAATGCTGTATCAATTAAATTACTTCAGGAACCACTACTCTCTATCGTTATCCCGGTATGTGAGGTGAATAATTAGCTGTCATTTTGTCACCAAAAATTGAACTCAGTGAAAATTGTTCTATATTTATATAACTACAATGGAAAATGAATAAATTACATATTTTTTAAATTAAAATATCTAATCGACATATCAAAAATACTGGGTTACCATAGAGAAAGCAGCTGAAAATGTAAATATATATGTACGTCAAATAAACCATGCACTCATCAATTATAATTTTAGAAGCAAAATAGTTACTTCTCAAAATATACTTGTCATCTTGAGTGACCTAGCTGTATACAATTAAATCAAATATTTTGATATTTTTGTAGATTCTATAGCAAGGTTAAAATCACTGTTAAAATCTCTAGCAGTGCCTGGTTTTACTTATATTTTATACTCAATTGTGATGTAAAAACTACACAAATAATAGATATTAACACTTTGTTTGCTACCAAAAATGTAGATGACTGCATGCAGTGCACTTACATCATCTCAAGCCACGGCCCAGAGTCCATAGCTCTCTCCCAGATCGGGGAGATCTCAGGATCGTACATATTGGTCGCGTGGTTTGCGACGATGGTGTATACTACTTCTAGAATTAGAAAATACGGAATTAGAAAAATATGTAACGGAAAGGTTATTGACTGGATATTCAGGTGCATTGCCAATCAGTGTGTTGTCTTTGTGCTTTCACGATAAATATGAACGTATTTCACACTTATTGGAAGTTGATGTCATAAAAAGACGGTTATGTTAGAACAGTATTAGTTGTTGACATAGTATCCTTTTCATTGACTGTATAAGTCACTGTATATACCCAGGTGTTCCCGATAATCATGATTTAATAGCACTTAAGTTCATGTATAAATGTTATCATTTTTCAGACAGCACCACTATCAGAGTGAAATTATTGATGTGATGTCTATTACACATGACAGTAGGATGGTGTCCACAACGCCTGCTTCGGCCATCCCATTCAACATACAGATAGATTCCTCCACAACTTCCTCCATCCTCTTGTCCTGGGGAGCAAGCAACAACTTCATCCACTCCACCATTTTGGCCTACCAGGTTCATTATCAGAAAGAGGCTAGCAAGTACGTGCAGTACGGCCCGAGACTGCCCTCCACATCCTCCGAGTTCAACATTCAGAATCTTGTGGCGGATACATTCTATAAAATTTGTTTGGTTATATATCAGAACAATACCGTGACACCTGACCGCGAGTGTGTGGACGCCTCCACCTCAAACTGGCGGATTCCTGTCTCCATTTCCGTCGGCAGCAGCATCGGAGCTGTGCTGGCTTTGTTCTTGATTATGCTCATTGTGGTGGCGGTGGCTCGATGTCCCTCCACCATTCGTTGGCCTCACAAGCAGAAAATGACTTGCAAAAAATATGACAGTATATCTTCACATTTTCACTACGATTTCAGTGATACCGTGACTCATGAACGTGAAGATGACATTACCTCCGATCATAGTGAAACTGAATTACATAGGGAGGGCTGTAACGCGAGCCCACACCACCACCACTCAGAGCACCGCACGGCAGCTGCACATCTTTGTAATGGTCACCACCACAATCATCATCAGGTGACCTTCAGTGATCCTCCGACACGATGTACTGGTGCACGGCCCAAAGTTCAAATTCCTAAGCATTGTCAACATTCAACTTGCCTCGGGAAAAAACAACTGATGTCACACTCCTCAACAGATTCGGAAACTGATCACGTGACTTTAGTACAACAAATGAAATGTCCAGAAAAGTGGTGTGAAAATGCTCAAATTTGTTTCAGTGATGATATTTATAATATACAGGTTTTAAACAGACCTGATGGAGATTTTAATCATTCTCCTGTGTGCTGTTCTAAACATCAAAGCAACGATTTTCTGTTTGGACCCGGGTCCCTTGAATATAAAGCAGGAAGTTCTGTACTTGTGCACAAAGCTCCCAGTCCGAGTCAGATGGAGGTGTCCTCGAGCGATTCCGGATACAAAGAAACTTTGCATAAAGCTCAGTCTGAATCCTTTGAAGATAAAAATGCTTTCTTCTCTGCCACAGACAATTTTGCATCCGATTTGGAAACAAATGAGGGAAAGTACAAGAACGAGATTTCAGATGAATATGAAATGACAGACCTCACAGACAAATTGAGATCTGTCCATGTCTCCCCCTCTCCGGGCATAGATCAATCCGTCTAGTGTCAACCAATTCCTGAACTAAGATGCTCAATCGAGATGAACTAAAATGCATTGCATCAAGATATCCAAGCATGATTTTTTGTATATAAATTCCCCAGTATGTAAATATTAATTGTTGTTTTCAACTTTGTACCTATTAAAGCTGTATGGTCCGATGTTCATCAATTTTTTTTTTTTTTATCAGAGTGTACAAAATTACTTTAATGCAACTGAATTAGTTTTTAAAGTTATCGACTTTTCCTTAATTACAAGCTTGAAAACTCGACATGCATGTAAAAGAAAACAGTAAGAAGACTATTTAAAAGGTAAATATAGTGTGAAACCTGGTCATGCATCAATACATTTGCGCTGCTCAGAAAATCTGTTAGGCATCTATAAAGTGAGCCCAACATGCAGGAGAGGAATCCCAACTCAGACGCAACTGTCTAAACTTAATAGGCTTAAAAGAGCGTAAAACAACAAATTACTAAGAAGTATTTGATATTTTTATTACTGGCACAGTACTGTTTTAACAAAATACACAGCCTTACACAGATACGACCACCGATGATCTTTCCTCTGGAAGTCTGAACTGAACACGTGCAAGTCTGGACACGTGGAAGTCTGAACACGTGGAAGTCTGAACTGGACACGTGGAAGTCTGAACTGGACATGTGGAAGTCTGGACTGGACACGTGGAAGTCTGGACACATGGAAGTCTGGACACGTGGAAGTCTGAACTGGACACGTGGAAGTCTGGACACGTGGAAGTCTGAACTGGACACGTGGAAGTCTGGACTGGACACGTGGAAGTCTGAACTGAACACGTGGAAGTCTGGACTGGACACGTGGAAGTCTGAACTGAACACGTGGAAGTCTGAACTGGACACGTGGAAGTCTGAACTGGACACGTGGAAGTCTGGACTGGACACGTGGAAGTCTGAACTGGACACGTGGAAGTCTGAACTGGACACGTGGAAGTCTGGACTGGACACGTGGAAGTCTGAACTGAACACGTGACAGTCACTTGTTTTATGTTCTGAATATGCATTAGAAATGTGCCGATCGAGTGAAATTTGTTTCTAAACAACAATTTAAAATCAAATAATTTTGGTTAAATCTGGTGAAATAATGTATGCATGACATATCGTACAGCCTCATGATAATCGATTAACAATGTTTTTACAAGGTGGACAAAATTTGTGGACATTCGGACCATACAACTTTAAATCCCTATCCTTTCTGTTTTATTCTTATTCTTATTATTAGTCAGTAAAGTTTGTGTTTTTATATGCATCATGCAAAATATCACTTCAGATTGTAACACGCACAGATATCATAATGTAGCCCAAGACTTTCCTCTGGCTCGTGGTATGAATAAATTTGAATCTATATATTCTGAAATTACAGTACTTGCATGTTACTTTGTATCCTTTTGGTTCTGTTAAAGACTGCATTCCTAATTTGGTGTGTGTACTCACCAGTGATCAGGCGTCATGCTTTAAACATACTTGAATTTCTATTACATGTATATTGTAGAATAAAGCTTATACATATCAGTCCAGCATATTGTACAAGTTATCAGGAGGAAGAGTAATTGTAAAATTTTACACCCCTATTGTTGCCCGGCCCAGATTTAACCCAACTCCCCCCCCCCCCCCAAGAGGTCAGGGTATGAACAAAGTAATGGCCATTTTTAATACTTCCATGCCAGGAAACATTTGTGAGTCTATTAGTAACCATGCACCCACCAATTGCTCAATCTCTCACCAGAGGGCGCACTACGTAAGCTTCAATTTCACGTGTTGTGGAGCGTAGCGTAACGCCCTCTGGTGAGAGATTGCCAATTGCTAATGTCTGACCACTATCACACACATATACTCCTAGGAAATCAACCTGTGTACAAGTAGTCAGAAGGATGCCACTATACTCCTAGGAAATCAACCTGTGTACAAGTAGTCAGAAGGATGTCACTATACTCCTAGGAAATCAACCTGTGTACAAGTAGTCAGAAGGATGCCACACTAAAATTTATTCATATATAGATTTAATTTAAACATTTTGATGAACACAAATTTCTTAAAGATCTTGGTAATGCTAGATTTCAACAAATAGGCAGGCAGTGATGATGGCCTCCAGATATGTAATGATAAATAATATAGTCAAAGAGCATTAGATAAGCATGGCATAGCATATGCTAAAGTAAAAATCAAGATTACAATTTTTTGGGGGTGAAAATTTTTTCTTTATTTCTTATATCTACATTCTAATAACTTAATATATGAAACCAAGCAATACAAATCACAGTATGCGAGAGAGAGAGAGAGAGAGAGAGAGAGAGAGAGAGAGAAAGAGAGAGAGTGAGGGAGAGAGAGAGAGAGAGAACATATAAGGCTGTCATAAAGTTGGAAGTATTTAAATAACAGAGTAGTAATAGTTAGAAGCATTGAGATAATAAATACACTGTAATAACAAGTAAATCCTTAATGTCAAGAATGTAAATAGTCGGGGTCTGCACGTTTTTATGTATAATACTATTAGTGCTTTATATGTTTATAATATTGGTCCAAGTTTCCCATTTCTTTTTGAAATCTTCCAGTTCACAGTTTTTGTAACCATATGATAAATTTCAATGTTTTGATATCTATCAGTAATTCGTGAACAGATAGTTTTTTTGTTTAAAGAGTAAGAGACGTAATTGATACTATTAAGTGTCCCAAATGGCTGACACAAGAAAAGCTGAAGTAATTGACACGGACAAAATAAATAACTAAACATTGGATCAGATATGATCAATTATTGAACACGGAGGAATAGTCTCTTCAGGCATTCATTTGATAATGCAAAAGTAGCCATTGTCAGATACTTCCATTGTCAGATACTTCCATTGTCAGATATTTCCTTCCAATCTCCATCACTAATGGGTCCATTCATACCAATTCACTCATTCTCAATATATGATTTAAATGAGGCAATTCTATTGGTAACCCAGGGATAACGAAAAGCAATTCTGTCCAATCAGCAAGTTCCTCCTGATGGACTTTCGTTATGTGCATTAGGTTAAAGAATTCATATACCTTTAAAACAGAAGAGTATTCTGTTCCTATATTTATAATGGTTAATTTGATTATAGACAGTAAATTTAAATCATTAGTCATAAGAGAACATCTGAATTGCATGATATGAATAGACCAAGGGATGATGGAGAGCTCGAGTACTTAAGCCCTGCTAGTAGCATTATTTGCAAAATTTAAGATCCATAACTCTTTCAAACAATAGACCCATGGATCATCATGCTCACCTGGGTCACCATGGCCCTGATGTTATTCAGCTGTTTTGATTTTTAAAAGATTTGTTTCCCCGATATTTATTCCAATGATATGACTTCATATATTGTGGCCCTATGCAGCCTAGCCCTAAAGAGTTATGACCTTCCAAACTTCAATTCACACAACATGGGAATACCTCTATACCAGTATGACTAACATGACCTTGCATGCTGTTCTGGAGAAGGTCAAAGATCATAGTATGAAAGGTCTTGTCATAAGAAATCCTATTTAAAAATATGAATACTACCTTAAATAGATCAAGAGATATTGAATAAGTTTGGTTTTCTGAAAAGTAGGTCAAATTCCAAGGTCAGAGGTTAAAACTTTTGGTGTGGTCAAAGGTTGGAGATCATCACTTTTAGAATTTTCCACATATTATACATAAAGTAAAAATTCTAGCTCTTGTATGAAATCTTAATAAGCTGCTCGAGTCAATTTCATTGGGCTGACACATCTTCTCAAACTCTATGAGAATATAATTTACAAACTTAGTACTAACATTCCTAATGAATGCTAGCATAACACTGGTAATTTTCCAACATGTTTGAAGATAGCAATACATAGTTAGTATGTACTCTATATAAACAAGATGTGTGTGTGAAACATTGATGCCCCTGAAAATCAGCAAACTAATTTTGGTACCAAGAGAGCATCTTAATTTGTCACGTCAAGGATAATGAAAGCTCTAGTAAAACCATTAAAAAGATATGGCCAAGGTTGAATTTTTTCAAAAGTAGGTAAAACCCCAAGGTCATGAGGTAAAACCCCAAGGTCATGCAAGGTCATGAGGTAAAAATTTGGTACCAAAAGAAGGTATTTGTTACAAGGAATACAAATATGAAATATGAAATTAGCCCCATCACCATCCATTCAAAAGTTATGGCCCGATGCATGCAAGGTTAAAGTTTTTACAGACGGTCAGACCAAAAATTATATGACCAGGAATCTACAATTACAGGGCATAAAAAAGGTGAGAAATCCGTATGGAGGTATATCAATGCCAGTTTTATTTCAATTTTTTTGTTGCAACAATTTCATTTTAACATTTTCGTTGTTTTCAATTTCACTTCTAATAGTTTTGTTATTTCTTGCTTATAAACATTTTTTTCCAATTTTTCTTTTCATTCTATATTTTTGTTTTAACAGCTAGTGCATATCAATGTTTTTGATTCTGTTTATAATTCTGTAGCAATTTCATTTTAACATTTTCGTTTCTGTTAATAATTTTACTCTTGTTTCCTATTCCGATTTCTTAAAAGTTATTTCTGAATAATTAATTTATGAATATCGCAAAAAGTAATTTTGAAGTGGTAACCCATATGGTCCTTTTTACAATCAGCAGGGGTAGATCACATCACCACTCAGAAGGGGCCATAAACTGTCATGCACACATAACACATACAACAAAATCAATCACTATGAGTACAGAAAAGTCAGCAGACACTTTACCTAAAGGCACCATTTATGGGACATGCGACCAGGTGTCATGCCAATTAACTCATTCAATATCAGCTAGCTGGTTCATTCAAAGTGAGGCCCATAGTTGCCAACTCACCCGTTTTCGTTGGGTTACACCCAATTTTTCAACCCGTAACCCGAGTATTTTTTATCACACAGCGGGTCATGCTTTTCACCCGATTATATCTAAAAAACCCGAAAATCTCCTGATTTCCGGATTTGGTTTGTAAATAATTTCACACATGTCATTTCTAGTTATCACCCCAAGATTGGATCTATGTAAGCAATGCCGATGGCTGTGTCGATCGGTAAATTATAAGTGCAGGTGTTAACAATTATCCAGGAGATGTTTTGACAAAACAAAGTAAGAAGTAATTACAAAATGGCTTCCTCGGAGAGAACGAGATCATCACCATGCAAGGCCAACAGGAACAACACCAACAAATCAAGAGACGATATTTATATATGTACAAATAAAACAACTTTCACTGGATGAAATAAACTGATTGACGATAGTACAAGGCTAATTGTATTTTATATCTATAAATTGTGCCTGTTTATTAGGTTTGGAGATAAAAATTCTCCTTCAAATCATGATTTGAAATACTTTCAAAATTATAGCTCAAACTTTTCTTGTTCTTCCAAACAGCAATGTATATTCTGAAAGGACTTTCAGTGTTTAAAAAGAAAATTACACACTAATTTTTGGTCAATACAAAACAATGAAACCTCCAATGCCCCTTTATCATGTAAATTCAATCAATAAATATGATTCATGAAGTATTCCTATTTTCTCATTGTTAAGTTAAGGCTTCTTTTCAATAAGATAAGTCTAATACAAGTGCATATTGTATGGTAAGTATGTCGTGAATGTCGTTACGTGTCATGACCAGATTTTTAATTCTCCAAAGAGGGGCATGACTAGATTTTTACATGTTGGGGTTGGCAAGTATGGTGAGGCCATTATGATGAGTCTAGACCGGCCGCCATTACATAAGGAGACATTAAGGAAGCTGTATCCTCTTGAGGCATCGATACGTTTTTGTAAAATCTTTCCATCAATCAACTTTGTGTATGATAGAAATTAAAAATCTTTTGTAAGAATTTTAATTTTATAGACTAGATATAAAGAAACATCTAATATTTAACTATTTGATACTCAAAGTAAGAATTTTAATTCTATGAATATAGTAAAAAAAAAAAAATCTACCATTTTTGTTTATGCGTTTTTTTATTCTTTATTATATAAATATAAAAATTAAAGTCTGCAGAAACCAAACAAAATTGGTAGAACAAAAATTATAGACAAAAATTATGAACACATATAAAAATGTAAATTAAAAAAAAAAACACACACAAAATTAAACTTAAAAAATAAAAATACAGATTAAGAATCATAAACAGTGACACAAAAATGTTTTTATAAATTTGTTAAAATGAAAATATATATAAACATGTTGAAATAGAATTGTAAAAGCAAAAAATGTTGAAATATACACTTAATTTTGTGGCACTCGGATCAATATACACCATATACATTATATATGCATGACCAATTCTCTATCCTGAAAACTACATGTACCATATTTCAAATATATGTGGAAAAATCATAATTAATTGTTTATCAAGTTCATGATATCTGCATGACTATACACATTAACAGGATTTCAAAAATTTCATTCCCATCAAACAGCTTACTGCTCAATTAACAGAACACTGGTTGTGAGCAGCGGATCAACTGTAACCTGTTATTAGTGTTCCATTTCTCCACTTTAGTATAATTACGGCATTTGATCTGGTTAACCACAATATTCTTATCAAAAAGCTCAAATGCTACAATTTTGATTCAATATAGCAATATTTAACTTGTTTATTCATGTTTATATGTTCTTTGACAGATTTCAATATGCACAATTGGGTTGTGTGTTTTCCAATACATAAATACGCCATTAAGTTATATTTTGGGGGCGCCTTTTGATATTATTTTATTTTATATCAATCATTTACCATTGCATATTTATGGAAGCCATTAGGTGTCAGGAGGGAGAATATGGTGCCCACCACTTTAATATTATATGACATGCCACTTACTGGCTGTTGTCATTTATATGGCAGCCACCACTTAATTCAACTTGCAGTTGCTACTTAATTAATATAGCAAATGCCAATTAATTCTTTTTATTTATTTCATACTGTTGAGTTCCTTTATTAAAAGAGTTTAGATTAAAACGCAGACACGTAGCATCATTTAGATTAATATATGCAGACACGTAGCATTGTTTTAGATTAATACGCAGATATGTAGCATCATTTTAGATTAATACGCAGATATGCAGCATCGTTTAGATTAATACACACACATGTACATGTAGCATCGTTTAGTTTAATATACAGACACGTAGCATCGTTTAGATTAATACACAGACATTGTAGCATAATTTTTCAAAGAGGGGGACAGCCAGAGAAGAAATAATCTTCTAAAATTGGTGAAAGCTTTTAAAATAAACCTAAAACTAGTTGTGGCGCACGACACGAATGCCCCCATCTGCAGTATAATCAAATGCAGGAAATCCATTGAAGTATAGCATTGACTGACAGTAGTATTCAGATTGTATGTTATATAACATTACACACATTGAGGACTGACAATGAAGAACTCAACACCATGCAATCCTGTATATGTTTTAACAGTCATAAAATAAACAACACTCCTTCAAAAATCAACGAACCAATAAAACAAAACTCTCAATCTAGATCTGCAACTCATAAATATACATCTGCATAGAAAAAATCAGTTCAATATATCTAAAGGCATTTAGAAAAAAAAAAGGTCCAGAAAACTGGTTGTAACTAATTTCTACATTAAAGGGGCACAACTCCATCAATAATCAATGAACCAGAACAAAACTCAAACTCAATCTGCAACTCATCAATATACATGTACACCTGCCAACAAAAAATCAATTCAATATCTCAAGGTGTTTAATAGAACAAAAGTCCAGGAAACTGGGAGTTACTGAAGGACGGACAAGGTAAAACTATATGCTCCGACCACAAAGCATAAAAATTGATCTTCGTGTTCCTAAAATAGTTCATTCAAGATTAAAATTCTTACCATTCATTACTATACCACCAAAAAAAGTGGAATGACATTTTTGAAGCTGAAACTTGCTGTTCACAGAACCAAATAATTCTTAATGATAAATCCATTTAAGACAATATGCATACTCATTGGTATACACTTCAAAGAAAATTTGAATTGAATTTACAGGTATAATTTCTAATCATCCATATTGAAAAATCTTGAGGTTGACATCTCCAAAGAGCACTTCACATCCGACTCACACTCAGTTTGTTGCTTTTAAAATTACATCTTTTATAGTGTTCGATCTCCTCCTACCTTAGAAAACATACAGTGTTTATTCCTGTATTAATTATTGTTGTACATATCCTCCACTTTCCATTGATCACAGTTTTCTCTCGTGATCTACGAGTACACTTATCTCCCCTTCGAAAATGACATGGCTCGATCATCCTCATTCACCCCTGCAGTGGTCTAGAGGTAGAGCGTTTGCTCTGCATGCTGAAGGTCAGGGTTTGAATCCTGCACATGGCTGCGACAGAGTTACATGTAAGTCGTTAAAACAAGTACATGTAATGACAGTTCCATCACTAAATGCTCGGCATCAGGTGTGAATGTTATGGGTCCTCAGAGTTGACCTTAAAAATGGATGTCCCGTGTCACAGTAGGTGTGGTACGCTAAAGAACCATCACTGCTCAATGGCCGTAAACGCCGACCGTATAGGTCTAAATTTGAAGCCCTTTACCAGTATTGGTGTCATATCCATATGAGTGAAAAATTCTCAGGAGGGACATTAACCAAATACAATTATTAATCAATCATTTAAACAGACTTAAAACCCCTTTACCTCAACCTACTTTGTGTTATATGTTTCCAGGGTCAAAATTGGCCCTGTGAAAAGTTAACAGATGGATTATGGACATATAAAGCTCATCCCAGTTTTCAGCTCAGGACAGGTGAGCTAAAAACATATAAACAAATTAACAGTAGCCTTCTCTGGTAGTGTTGCAGGCATTCAATAAACTTCAGAAATAGCAATGATCCTTCCTGATACATTGTAATCAGATTTTGTTCAAATTTTGAACTCATGAGAAAATTAATCTGTAATGTGCTGAAGTCCACAAACAATTTGTAGACATGGAAAGGAAGAGTAAATTCAACAAGGAATTCATCATTAAAATAACTCTTCTATTCCAATAATAATTTGATCTCACTCCAGTTGTAGATATAAGATTGATTTACACTGTAACAGAGACTGAGCTTTTTATTAATCTCCTTAATGATGGAGCTGCAAATGTCAGATAATGACAAAGTTTTGAAATCAAAGATCTTGACAGAATGGCCACTAGCGTATTCCAAGAGAGCAAACGATCTCCACCACAACTTCTTAATAAATCAAATGAAGACTTTCATGATAAACAGAGAAGGAGACCCATATCAAACAGGACATACTGGCAAAAAGGCATAAAAAATTCCATCATGGCTTTGGAATATATTGGCCCAAATCAAATGATCCATGCATATCAATTTAGTTACATTTTCTCAATGAGAGTTTGTCCACAATTGTGAGGAATTATTTACATAGTAAGAATCTATTGGTTATCAAGCATTTCTTCGACAAGAATTCTGAATTTATATCGATCATGAGGTGAAGTGGTCTTATGATGTCTTCACACACGGGCATCTTGAATTGACCATTTTGCATAGCAGCAGGTGACCTCAATATTTTGTTTGACATTTTCTGGTAACAGAAAACTTTATAGATCTGTCATATTATAGGTTTCTCAATTCCACTGGTTAACCAAAACAAGATGTGTTCTTAAAAATACAAATGCCCCCAAACTTGCTCATACTGATGGAAGACTTTATATAATATATATGTTGTAGTAGCACTGTATGACCTGTGAAGCCACCCTATAGATCGAGTCAGAACCCTGGGGATTCAAATTTCACAATTTTGGTACATCCCTTTCTGCTCTTCTTAAATTATGCATTTAGTTTTTATATATAGTATCAGCAAATTTAAAAAAAGAAGTCTTTTAAGTGATAAATACAAGAGGCTCATGGGCCATATTGTCGTCCACTTCTGTTTCATACTTAGATATTTTATTGAAAGTAGACAATTAAACGGCAGACCGACAACTCAACTGTATGAGAAACGGGATGATTTCAGCTTCTCCATCATCAACTTCCCATATTTATGTAGCAATATTCCATTATCACCTGCATATGATGTTTATATATCTCAACTGATTTGATATGCAAGAGCTTGTTCTGCATACAGTCAGTTTTTAAATCGAGGTAGGCTACTGACAAACAAGTTAATGGTACAGGGGTTTCAACAGTCCCGATTGAAGTCAGCATTTCGCAAATTTTATGGTCGTTATAACGATCTAGTTCATCAATACAACCTATCATTGGGTCAAATGCTGTTTGACGTGTTTCATACTGATTGTTAAGCCAATCTTAGCACACTGATTTTGACTGCGGATAACTCCGTTTACCTGATCAGGATATAGGGCTCACGGCGGGTGTGACCGGTCGACAGGAGATGCTTACTCCTCATAGGCACCTGATCCCACCTCTGGTGTGTCCAGGGGTCCGTGTTTGCCCAACTATCTATTTTGTATTGCTTATAGGAGTTATGAGATTGATCACTGTTCATTTATCTTCACCTTTCATTGCTCACCTGTGCAGCAGTTCCTTAGAGTAATAAACAACCTTGAGGAAAACTATGATTTTTTTTTAACAGACTTGAATTTGCACTATGTCAGGAAGATTTCATGTAAATTTCAACTCTTCTGGCTTAGTGGTTCTTGAGAAGAACATTTTTAAATGACTGCACCCTATTTTTGCATTTTTGTGATTATCTCCCCTTTGACCCTTCATTTAAACAAACTTTATTTAATCCCCTTTACCCAAGGATGATTTGTACCGAGTTTGATTGTCAAATAGGCCAAGTGGTTCTGGAGAAAAAGATGAAAATGTGAAAAGTTTACAACGACAATGCCAACAACAGATAATAGACAAATTTTGATCAGAAAAGCCTTCAGCTCAAGTCAGCTGCTGACAATAATCACTATCATAATTTTAGACCCACCCTGGAATGAAAACCTCGATCTACCCCTTGGATCATTAATTTTACAATTTTGGTAAATTTAATGACAACCTACTCTTTCTAAATATCTATTTAGTTTCAATTTATTATCAATAGCATTAAAGATGGTATAAATGTTTCACACGTAAACACTATACACCAACTTTGGTCCCTCCCTGCAGTCTGTCAAACCTCTAATCCTGGGGATCCCCTCCCTGCAGTCTGAACCTCTAATCCTGGGGATCCCCTCCCTGCAGTCTGAACCTCTAATCCTGGGGATCCCCTCCCTGCAGTCTGTCGAACCTCTAATCCTGGGGATCCCCTCCCTGCAGTCTGTCGAACCTCTAATCCTGGGGATCCCCTCCCTGCAGTCTGAACCTCTAATCCTGGGGATCCCCTCCCTGCAGTCTGAACCTCTAATCCTGGGGATCCCCTCCCTGCAGTCTGAACCTCTAATCCTGGGGATCCCCTCCCTGCAGTCTGTCGAACCTCTAATCCTGGGGATCCCCTCCCTGCAGTCTGTCGAACCTCTAATCCTGGGGATCCCCTCCCTGCAGTCTGAACCTCTAATCCTGGGGATCCCCTCCCTGCAGTCTGAACCTCTAATCCTGGGGATCCCCTCCCTGCAGTCTGAACCTCTAATCCTGGGGATCCCCTCCCTTAGTCTGAACCTCTAATCCTGGGGATCCCCTCCCTGCAGTCTGTCGAACCTCTAATCCTGTGGATCCCCTCCCTTAGTCTGAACCTCTAGTCCTAGGGATCAGCACATTTACAATCTTGGTAGAGGCCTCCCTGCTTTACATCACTATATGTATTTAGCTTTTCTTACACATGTGGGTTGTACAGAAGAAGATTTTTGAATATTGGTCAATGAGGATTAATCCATGGCCTGTATAATCAAAACCGGTCGATGATGATGATGAAATATAATTGCTACAAAACGTTTACACTTGACCGTAATACGTTTTTGCGCCATTCTATGATGACATCACAATCGAAAGCTTTCTGGCTCTTTAATGCTTGTTTAACTGTCTCAGTGTATTTATAGTAAATGACATTCAGCATAACAAATAGCGCATGTAGTTGAGGGTAACATTGAAAATTATCACCCTGAGAAAACCATTGTCAACCATTAACTGTCAATTGAGGTGCATGAAGCTGAGGTAGACAATGATGTTACTGGGGGATGAAAGTTAATGTTACCCCCCCCCCCCCTCCCCCACTACATGTACTATTTATAATGATACATATTCTCTGGGTAACTGGACAATTCTATTCTGTGTAGTATACACAAAACCATTATACCATTCTACACAGCATTTACTTATATCTCAGCTTATTGAGGACCTCCGTGACCAAAATCACACGACCTCTCACCTCTGGTTGGCACAGGTTCAAATCCTACTTGCGCCATTAAGTGAGAAAGTTTCCCAGTTTACTTTCGGAAGGTCGGTGGTCTCTTCCCAGGTACATTGCATTTGGGTTCTATCTTTCACCAATAAAAACTGGGCGCCACCAGGTAACTGAAAAATTGTTGAGTGTGACAGAAAATAGCAAAACAATATACTTATACCTCTAATGAGATACACTTTCCCATGCCTATCTTTTATGTTTACAAGGATTAGAAATAACATTATTTTCTATCTAAGGTCCCATAACCCTGTAAGGGGTCACAGTTCAAGTGCTCCTCGCTGATTTCACAATTAAGTCAAATATCATAAATTACATGGTTTTTCAATGCATCTTACGGATATTTAAAAGATTTGATTGGCTGGAAAATAATGATAAACTGGACAATATCAAAAGGTCTTCACTGATTATATAGTTTTTTCTGAATCAATGTAATTGAGAAAGAACTTATTAAAAAATTGTGGAAAGAAAATGACTGAGATTATTTTCATTTCTCAATCTCAGAGTGCATTGGAGACAACGTTCATTTACGTGTATTGTGTTACGGTAATGCTGGGATTGAGTTTTAAACTTCTTTCTGCATGCATGAGATCGCAACATGCACTAATGCGAAATGTCTTTGTCTTTTTTTTTAATGCATGTTCACAAAACTCGGTGCTTGGTGAAGATATAGTCAAAACTGCCATAGTGACCCACTGTATTAATTAATTAAGCGACTCATTGGTATTATAGACAAAGAATTTTCATGACTTTTATAAAAGGCATAATAAAAATATTATGCAGCATTCACAATTCCTTAAATATATTTGAACACATACAGTCAGATGTTGGTTTATTTTTAAAAATACATCAAAGTTTGACAGTATAGTGCTGACGTTTTAAAACAAAATCAAATTTATCCTCCATATTTTTAGCAGTACAATATCAGTTCCAATAATGCAATGACTATTAATTAGATATCATCGTGATGGCAAGCTTAACAAAAGAACCCTCTTTGTGGCATTTGCAAATTCCAGGGTCCATAACTTTTTCAAAAACTGGTTAACAAAGCCCAAACTCAAACTTGACCTGTAACCCATTGATACATTTCAAATCAATAGCTGCAGGGATATAGCCAAAAAAATATCCAGGAAATTGTCAAATCCCTGAAATTTGCTAAGTTCAGCATGCAGGGTCAATAACTCTGTCAAAATAAGGTCATCAAAGCCCACACAGATTTGATCTGTGAGCCATTAAAAAATGTTCCAGTTCAATATAGCTGCAGAGATAGCCAGAGAGTCTGGTAAACTGCCAATACTCTATAAGACTCACCTATTATAAGGCCCTGGGGTCTGTTTTACAAAACTATTTACGACAAAGTTGCCTGCAATCTTAAATTGTATTATGCAGTTATTGGTTTAAATGGATGAATCAAAACGTTTATGAGACTTCATTTTCAATATCTTTTTTTTTTACTATTTCGCATTCGAGAGAATGATCATATATGTAGTAAACTGGGAAATTCCAGTAATGAGTATGTAACATACTTTGTCGCAAGTCATAAGTTGTTTCATAAAACGCACCCCTGATTAAGATTACATGACGACATTTGTATTCTGCTGTTAGGCTTTCCATCATTTTGTGGAAAAGATTTTGTCAATTAAGTAATATCAAACCGAAAAATAATGTAATAATGCATATAACTTTTAAACCTTGATGATGAAGTTATCAGCTATCTGAAAATCAATCAAACTTTTACATCTGATTCAGAATAAAGTCTTCATTTTATAACTTAGACATCAGATAACACCACAACTATAACCTTATACTGATTTCAATTCATTCTGACTGAATTATTGAAATGTTCTCTGGATTTTTCACATTCATTATTCAAAGTTTTAACAAAATACAAAACTGTGTACTAACTGTGATACTTTTAATAGCCTCTTGTTGAAATCACTCTAATTCACTGCTCTGGTTTAATATATACAATTATAGTTCATTGTGTAATTCTTTATATAGTTCATGGGGTTTTGGCCAATAGGTAGATAGGTTTAGGACAGATGAAGTTTATCAAAAAATTCTTGTGTCCATTACACATACGAAGTTGCTGAAATTCATAAGACATAATTAGAGATGTCAAAGAATACCTAATTAACCTAGCTGATATTTTATTGATCATCTGAGATCAAATACTAATCAAATCGAAACTCACGATTACTCAAATCATATTTTCATATTTTTCAAAACACATGTCGTCATTTGAAACCTCAGTATTACCTATCATAAATATATATATTATGCTTGGTGCTTGTCTATACAGTAATTATTGTCACCTACACCAGTACATAGCGCACTTATCTACTGCGGATTTGTTATATAATACAGTAATTATTGTCACCCACAGGAGTACATTGTCGTTATCGACTGCGGCTTGTACTATATACAGTAATTTAAAACTAATTTTGGTCACCTACATGCACATCAGTACATAGCTATTATCGACTGCGGCTTTGTTTCACGTGGCCTTTCTCAACTAATGGCTATGATCGCGGGCCTTTGCTTTTTGGTACGCTTTAATGGGCATTATTTAATTGATTTTGTGTATTTTGTTTATTTTAGTAATAGCATTCGGTAGCGAAATCAGACAGACATAGAAATACCTTCGTCGACTTCAAAAATGAAGAAAATATTCCGAAAGAATTTAGCTGATGGAGTCACATGTGAAAAAAGTGAAAATTAAAAAATCGTCAAATGTTGGCTGTGTGAAGTATGCGGGGGTGGGGTGGGTGGGGGGTAGCCAACCAACATATAAATCACAACAGACTCAAACAGAAAGAAGTCAATCACATAGGCACTCTACATGGAAAAACCTAACTCTAAATAATTTTGTATATTCACCTAGGTGCCGGAAGTTTTCAGGAAAATAGATACATTATGGCATTACATAATACAATTATATTTACATTAAGTTTACTGAGTAACCAGGTACTTGATTAGAAAATCGTCCGAGTATAACCGCCATTACTAAATATTGACAGATTTGACAATCTTATTAGACAAGCAGTAAACGTAAAGCTGAGCTCTTGATGAAGGCATCATTTAACAGTCACTTATCTCATTTAACAGTCACTTATCTCATTTAACAGTCACTTATCTCATTTAATAGTCACCTATCTCATTTAATAGTCACTTATCTCATTTAATAGTCACCTATCTCATTTAATAGTCACCTATCTCATTTAATAGTCACTTATCTCATTTAACAGTCACCTATCTCATTTAATAGTCACTTATCTCATTTAATAGTCACTTATCTCATTTAATAGTCACTTATCTCATTTAACAGTCACTTATCTCATTTAATAGTCACTTATCTCATTTAACAGTCACCTATCTCATTTAATAGTCACTTATCTCATTTAATAGTCACTTATCTCATTTAACAGTCACTTATCTCATTTAATAGTCACTTATCTCATTTAACAGTCACCTATCTCATTTAATAGTCACTTATCTCATTTAATAGTCACTTATCTCATTTAACAGTCACCTATCTCATTTAATAGTCACTTATCTCATTTAATAGTCACTTATCTCATTTAACAGTCACTTATCTCATTTAATAGTCCTTTCATCTCATTTAATAGTCACTTATCTATTCTAAAAGTCTTAAGTTAGTTTTGATGAAGGCATATCATTTAATAGTCACCTATCTAATCTAAACGTCTTAGTTTTGATGATGGCATCTGATTTAATAGAACTTTACTTATCTATTTTAAACGTCTTAGTTTTGATGCAGCTGCCCAGGATCAAGGCCCGGGATGAGTTCCACTCACAAAGCTGTCATAGTTTTAATGCAGCTGCCCGGGATCAAGGCCTGGGACCTCCCACTTACAAAGCTGTCGACCTATCCATTAGTTATAGGTTATAATGAGGACTGCAGAAAATATATCACACATTCATTTGAAATTGTTCAGACTATTACACAGTCACCACGGTAACAGCTAAACTTTGGTGTGTTACTCCAGTAACGGAATAATTAGCGTCCTTAAAAGGTTACCGACACCATACTGGTGAAATAAAAAACAGAAATAAAAAGAGCGTGATGAAATTTTCTCACAGTCCACTGTAAATTATTGACTTCTAAGCACTAAAATCCTGTTCTAAACCTTGGGATCCTGGTGATAAAAGAGCTATAATTTCAAACCTCTACATTGCCTGTTAATAGTACTTCAAAGGACCCAGTACCTGGGTCTACTTGTGTCATTACTGGTGGCAAATTCAAATTAAAAAAAATCAATGTGATACTTTCAGTTTATTAGTACATACTCCTCTGTCCTTTGGGCCTGTGATTCCTGGCAAATAATCCAGGCTGGGTGAAAGTCACAAGATATCCCGGCCTTGGCAATGTATGGAAGTTTGATTGATTCGTATAATGAGTGAGGTCCAGAGTGGTGAATGTAAATGTTACCAAATGACTCGATAAATCACTGGCTGAAACCAAGTTTACTTTTGAATGAAATGACACTTTCATCTGTGCATGATGTGCTAATCTAGTATTGACTATATCAACATTGCTTGTCAAGCTGTCGACACAGTTTGTGTAGAAAAAAATTTCATCTTCAAGTCCGAGTATGATGAGTCAAATATTATCAAGAAAATAAATAGTCTGTTACTGTCCTCATTGCAATCGATCATACTGGGATTTCTGACCAAATATTTTATTCCCAAAAACTTCTTAATAATACATATTAAATGTATGTGTACAATAAAACACTGATGTACACTCCGACCATGGTATATTCCGATGTCGGCACTCTTAGTCAACACAACCTGCTAATTACATTGCAATTTCACTTGAGTAATCTGCCATATAGTGATATAAAACTTATCAAATTAAATTAACCATATTACTCATAATAAACGTTAATTTCTGTACTGTCATTGAATAAATTGAAAACAAGAGGCCCATGGGCCACATCGCTCACATGAGTCACCTTGCCCCTGCCATTGTTCAGCTGATGTGATTTATAAAAGATTATTTCTTATCAATTTTAATTTCCATGGAAAAATTTGACCCCATATTGTGGCCCCAACATGGCCCCAAAAGATCACAATATGACTGAAAATGAATTCACATAACACAGAAATGCCTCGAACACCAATATGACTAACATGATCTTGCTGTTCTGAATAAGACAAAGGTCACAAGGTCATAGATAATGGTATAACATAGACCTTGCAATAAGAAATATATGCATAATATGAAAGCTCTCTCTCAAATAGTTCAGGAGATATTAATAAATAGACACGATATGTTGTGTCAAGTTTGATTGAAATTGGCCCCGTGGTTCTGGAGAAGAGTTTACGACAACGGCACGGACAAACAACAGGAAGTTTTGATCGGGAAAGCTGACTTGAGCCTTTGGATCAGGCGAGTTAAAAAAGATTGGGATCAGGACGCATACTTCAGGAATATATTATGGTGTTTGTTTGAAGAGAAACCATTGGTGAAAGATAATATTTGTTGTATTTATATTACATTTATCGTGCATGTATTTATTGCACTTAAATTCCTCTTTTCATTTCCATTAGAAAAAGAATGGTATTATTTGCTTTTGTTTTTATTTACACATACGTCTGGAGATATGAATGCATTCTTTGATGATGTTGTCCTCACAAACATTTCATGCTAACAGCTGCCTTAGCCCAATAGGGTTGTGTGTTGGCCATGCATATTTTTCCTGTATGATTCAACATTTGTACACTATACAAATCTGAAGACATTTGTATAACATACAACATTTGTTGTGATACACATCTGCTGACAGTATTATAGCAATGTAGATTAAAGTAGCCACTAAGCTGTTTATTAACAATTGCATTAACATGTACATCAGTCCCGACTTGACTGTTTATTATCAAGCCCAACTTTTTATCTAGAACAAGAGTACTGCAAATGGTACTATACCCTTCACACAGTGAAATTCAACCTGGAAGAATATTGTGCACTCTGAATAAATACCACACACATTCTGAATTTAAAAAAGCCTTTAAGTGGGTCATGGTGCACCAATCCATCTGACATGTGAACTGATTATGTTTTTCTCTGAGAGGGAGGTTGTGACAAAATGTCAATGCAATATCTGTATCTATGATGAGAAAAAGTCCAGGAAATCATTTGATCTACTTGTAGGTCATGGTGCACCCATTAAGTTGAAATGTGAACTGATATGTATTTTTCTGAGAGGGAGTTTGTGACAAAATTTTAGAGCAATACCTGTGACTTAATAATGTCCAAAAAAATCTGAAAAACTGTTTGACCTACTTCTAC
The DNA here is from genome assembly GCF_947568905.1 of Ostrea edulis. Classification (NCBI taxonomy): domain Eukaryota; kingdom Metazoa; phylum Mollusca; class Bivalvia; order Ostreida; family Ostreidae; genus Ostrea; species Ostrea edulis. The sequence continues at coordinate 3,996,433 of NC_079173.1, read as the reverse complement.
CCCTAAAGTAGGTCATAGTGCACCAATTCAGTTGAAATGCTAACTGCACTTGTATTCCTCCAAGAGGAAGCTTGTGAACAAATTTTTGGGCAATATCTGTATCCTTAATGGAAAAAACCCCAGAAATGGTTTGACCTATTTTTAGCCCAAAAGTAGGTCAAGGACAGACCAATCCAGCTGAAATGAAAACTGAACTTGAGAGGAAAGCCTTTGATTAAATATCAGGGGAATATCTGTATCCATAATGAAAAAAAGCCCGGAAAACTGCTTGACTTATTTTTAGCCCAAAAGTAGGTCAAGGAAGGCCAATCCAGCTAAACTGCAAATTGCACTTGCATTCCTCCACGAGGAAGCCTGTGACTAAATTTCAGGGCAATATCTGTATCCATAATGAAAAAAGTTCGGAAAACTCTTTGACCTACTTTTAGCGCTAATGTAGGTCATAGACAGACAGGCCAATTCAGCTGAAATGCAAACTGAACTTGTATGCCTCCAAGAGGAAGCTAATTATTACCAAATTCCAGGGCAATATCTGTAACTGTAACCAAAAAAAGTCTGGAAAACTGTTTCACCTAATTATAACCCTAAAATAAGTCAAGGACGAACCAATCCAGCTGAAATGCAAACTCACTCTAAACAATTCTGGAGAGAGAAATTGTGACCAAATTTTAAAGTTGTACATGCATCCGTTACTGGAAAAAGTCCGGAAAACACATGACCCCGGACGGGCGAACAGCCAGCCAGCCAGCCAGCCAGAGTGCCATAACATAATATGTTCCGTCTAATGACAGGTGTATGATAAAAAGTACGTGGACAACTATTAACATAAAACACACTTACCGACTGCAAGTACTTCAGTTCCGATTTACACATTCTCTGCAGCTTGTTAGCTCCCTTAATATGGCCGAGATCTTTGGCAAGGTCTATGAATTTCTTAGCACAATCAATGTACTGGTCAAGCAGAGGGGTGTTTTCCTCCTGTGGAGAAGTCTCAGGTTGTCTCTCAGCCATATTGTAAGAATCTCTACCTAAAGGAGAATTATATCCCCTTTTTGTTACTTAATACAAAGAATCCCCTTCAACCATTTAAACTATTTAATCTGTCTCAAATTTCAACTAGGAAGAATTGTTTTAGCAAACTAAAATGATTCCTTCCATTTTACATAGTTTATATAAAAGGTCAAGGTCAAAGGTCATTGAAAATGGCACTCGACATACTGTCTTAATTATCATGGTATACCCACATACAAAATATCAAAGGTCAAAAGACATACAAGTTAAAGTCCGGACAAAGAAATGCCCCCCAAATTCCATTAGACCTTTACATTAAAGGTCAAAGGCCATCAAAAATGGCACACGGCACACTGTCTAATCATTGTATACCCACATACAAAATATCAAACTTAAGGCCGAATGTCAAAAGACAAAAAAAGTTTTGGCCCGAAAAAACTTTGTATGAGAAGCGGAAGAAGAATTCCCTTCTTTGTCTATTGCCCATGACAAGTAAAATCTACATGTATATTGGAACTAGTGAAATTGTAATATCCCAATTGCCTAAATACTAACATCTACATTTTAAATTTTTCATAAAAAAAAACAAACCAATAATATACAGTGTATCATAAAAGATAAGTTATCTTAGTCAACAGGGTTCTGAAATTTAGTTCAGTATTGTTTACTTTAATTCAAATGAGGTAATATTTCAGATCATACAATTTTAGCATTGAACATTGATTGGACAAGTCAACCCACATTATAATTAGACATCAAAGAAGTGAATTCGGAAATTGGAATTTGAACATTTACATTATACAAGCTAAACAAAATGTCAATGAGCCATATCAATGAGGATGACTGCATATCGACTCGATTGATATGTTGTACTTAGACGAATGCAGAGTTTGGTTATTTGGCAGAAAGACAGGCTGCGGCCAGGCAGCAAAATCTATTTTACAGTGTCCACAAACTTAGACAGAGTGGTAGCACACAAAACAGTGTCCACAAACTTAGATAGAGTGGTAGTACACAAAACAGTGTCCACAAACTTAGATAGAGTGTACGTAGCACACAAAACAGTGTCCACAAACTTAGATAGAGTAGTAGCACACAAAACAGTGTCCACAAACTTAGACAGAGTGGTAGCACACAAAACAGTGTCCACAAACTTAGATAGAGTGGTAGCACACAAAACAGTGTCCACAAACTTAGATAGAGTGGTAGCACACAAAACAGTGTCCACAAACTTAGATAGAGTGGTAGCACACAAAACAGTGTGTACAAACTTAGATAGAGTGGTAGCACACAAAACAGTGTCCACAAACTTAGATAGAGTGGTAGCACACAAAACAGTGTGTACAAACTTAGATAGAGTGGTAGCACACAAAATGTGGTAAATTGTGGTATACAAAATGTGGTAAACTGTGGTATACAAAATGTGGTAAACTGTGGTATACAAAATGTGGTAAAAAGTGGTACATGTATACAAAATGTGGTTAATCTGGTGTACAAAATGTGGTAAATTGTGGTAAACAAAATGTGGTAAACTGTGGTATACAAAATGTGGTAAACTGTGGTATACAAAATGTGGTAAAAAGTGGTACATGTATACAAAATGTGGTTAATCTGGTGTACAAAATGTGGTAAATTGTGGCACATACAAAATGTGGTACACTGTGGCATACAAAATGTGGTACACTTTGGTGGAATGTATGTGGTACACCATGATAGTATACAAAATGTACAGGCTGCAATGCTTGGTATTTTCTATAGTCAAGGGATTCACTAAATGCAGAACCAAATGAAATTTCACTCCTCATTTTTACTGAATAACCAAAGAGAGAGAACACTAGTTTCAACCTGAATTTGCATTATCAATAGTTACCTCAAAAGTCAAGTGTACTCCACACATTATCAATAGTTACCTCAAAAATAAAGTGTACTCCTCACACACTATCAATAGTTACCTCAAAAGTCAAGTGTACTCCACACATTATCAATAGTTACCTCAAAAGTCAAGTGTAATCCTCACACATTATCAATAGTTACCTCAAAAGTCAAGTATACTCCTCACACATTGTCAATAGTTACCTCAAAAGTAAGGTGTATAAGTACTCTTCTGGTATCCAATTAACACTGCAAGTCTAATTACACATTATCATAATACAGCATCTGCAAAAAATAAGATTAATAATTTTTATTCAGTTAATATATTACTAAAAAACATCTGTATCAGGGGGAGATGTCCATTATTAGCGAGCTGTCTCTTCCTAACACAGATTAGCAGTGTCTCCAAATATCACATTGTATTACTATTGAAAACATGGTACTCAAGACCCTTAAATTAAAATTTTCAGGAAATCACTTAGTTTGTCATTTATCAATTCAAAGAGTAATGAAAAATGCATATTAAAGAAATTCAAAAAACATCAAGTTCACTGGAGAACACAATCCAATTTTCTACCATTAATTTGTCTTTGAAAGATAAATATCCACAATGGATGTGGAGAAGAAAATGCCAAAAAGTATTATTAATGCAAATTGGAAGGTTGATGCAGCGGCCCCTAAGTTGCAAGCAGTTTTCTCGTCACATTTTCTTCAAATGTTTCATGTTGCGGACAATAAGAATCAAGATGTTTAATTGATGGTTATATTTAATATCTACACAGAGCATATCTACTTTGTGTGGTCTTTATATTTGCCTTATTAAAAGAGGTCAAATCTTTAATGGTATATATCTTCATGAGCCTTTTTCCAAAGAATCAATATCTAATTTAGTTGAAAACAGCATATATAAAATTACAAAAAACATTGATTATATGTTTTAATTATCTAATTGTAATAATTACTTTGGAACATCACCAATTTAACTCCACACATCAATAAGGTTTTATCATGATTTTACTTGCACATAGTGAAGGGATCGAAGCACCCTTATCTAACAGGTGCTGGACTAATCTCCGCTCAGAGATTATTTAGACAGATGCCTTCAATGGTGAAGGTGTCAGTCCATTAAATATCAAGGCCAGCTAAATTTTAGTAAAGACTACTGCTGGACAAGTCACAGTAGTCAGCAAACTTATCGATAAAGTGAAAAATATAAGAAACGGGCATGAACCCTACCAGTGAGCTTCGCGAGCGAAGCTACACTCACAAATAGGATTCATGTACATTTCTAGCAACAGTCACAAGTTCATGCCTGTTCTTAAGCTAAGCTCACTGGAAGGATTCATGTCTGTTTCTAGCTATGCTCACTGGTAGGCATCATCAAAAACCCAAAGTCAGTCGCACTTCTTTTACCTCCCGTGTGGGACATGATGCCGATATTTTTGCTGGAAGGTGTGTCTCGGCTTCTTTATGCACTTGGCCACTTTACCATTCCTTATAATGCAATATTCATCCAATGAAAAAGACCCCCCCCCCCCATTTCCAGCGCAAACACAAACAGAATTGTGGAAACTGACAAGACTAAGAAAAACATGGCTTTCAAAGCGAAGATTTTGACTACGTCTAAGCTGCAGGACATGTTACAAAGCTTTCAGAGAGATGCTTTACAACTTCTTTGTCAGTTTGTTTTGAAATTAAATTTATCAAAAATATAAACATACCTACAGTTGTAACAACTATCTCTTTCCCCCTTCATCTAGTCCACTTTCGTGACCATTGACTGGTTGAGTTTGCATACCCGATTTAATTTATTCATACAAAGGCTGGTCGCAAATGATGCGTCTGTTGGGTGAAAGTTGATCAGGCACTCTAGAGCATAGCTGAACTATTCAAGTGAAGTTTTTGACGACAGGCCCCTGTAATCCTGATCTTTGATAGCGGCACAACAAAACACACACACTTTCATAGGCACCGCCATTACTGCTGATGCTTAGAGCTCCAGGAATACTTACAGCGATTCCCATAGGACCTCGATAGGTCATGTTAGGTCAAACATTTTAATGAGTTATGCGAAAACATTGGTGTTGTGTCCCACAGGAGGTAAAAGAAGTGCGACTGAACGTGAGTAAGATTCATACCCGTTTCTCACTTTAATGATAAAACTGCCGATTCCTGTGGACAAGTGTATAAATAGTAATACACTATGTTTGAGATAAATACAACATATCACAATAATCGTAGTGTAGTAAATTGTACCAGGGACCTATATACTAACTATCTATATAGGTCCCTGATTGTACATAAATGTGTATGCATGTCTTCAGATACCGTGCACAGTTAGTCAAAGATATTGCATTTATTGTTCAATAGCCTACACAATGAACGCCGATTTATAGATCAATGGTAAAATATAAATTTATTGTGATTTCAAAATTCTTGTTCGTCTAAAATTTTGATTAGGACACCTCATTCAAGCTCATCGATAGTTATATTTACAGAATATAATTAATCAACATGTTACTATCTGCGACATCTTGCGTCAGCATTTCCATATTTTACTGGTAAATTAAGGTTGCTAACGACATTTTCTAAACACAATAAATCAACCGCATCAATTAATATTTTGACGAAAATTCAAAAACATAAAATTAAAAACAAAACATAAAGTAAACATAAACCGTAGTAAAACTAAAAGTAAAACTAACACAAATCCTCTTTGAAGAAATTGTAGCAGTCCGATCCCGATGTGAAAAAAAATATTTTCGGGAGAGCGGTCCAATTTTTAAAGTATCAATTTTGTTGTTTATCTAGTATCATTTTTTTCCATTATATTTTTCTTTTTAAAATCTGTTCTTCCTTGTAAAAAAAAAAAATGAAAAGACCTTTTGACAAACCTTCCCAGTGAATGATGCATTACAAGTTCAGAGCAAGTAAATGCTGTCTTTGAGCGCGCTTGAGATTTGGAGCAATTTCAATTGTTTGGGAAGTGTATTTTTGATTTCTACATTGAAGGAGAATTAGGAAATTAGAAAGAACAAGAGCCCCATGGGTCACATTGCTCACCTGAGTCACCTTGACTCATATTTAAAGTCTTTCGGATATGACTTTAAAAACGGAAGTCTGCTGGACATCGAGGTAGGCGTTGGCACGGTAAAGAACCCTCACTGCTACGGATCTGAGCGCTAAACATGGGTCTAAATTTGTGGTACTTCACCTACAGCTGGTGACGTCTCAATATGAGTGACAAATTCTCGACGGGATGTAAGACAATCAAACAACCCTTGTCCCAAACATGCTATATAATAATGATAAATTTATTTCCATATTGCTCTAAACGCTATTATGCAAGGTGAAGATAACAAACAGTGATCAATCTCATAACTCCTATAAAGGTGAAGATAACGAACAGTGATCAATCTCATAACTCCTATAAAGGTGAAGATAACGAACAGTGATCAATCTCATAACTCCTATAAAGGTGAAGATAACGAACAGTGATCAATCTCATAACTCCTATAAAGATGAAGATAACGAACAGTGATCAATCTCATAACTCCTATAAAGGTGAAGATAACGAACAGTGATCAATCTCATAACTCCTATAAAGGTGAAGATAACGAACAGTGATCAATCTCATAACTCCTATAAAGGTGAAGATAACGAACAGTGATCAATCTCATAACTCCTATAAAGGTCAAGATACCGAACAGTGATCAATCCCATAACTCCTATAAAGGTGAAGATAACGAACAGTGACCAATCTCATAACTCCTATAAAGGTGAAGATAACGAACAGTGATCAATCTCATAACTCCTATAAAGGTGAAGATAACGAACAGTGATCAATCTCATAACTCCTATAAAGGTGAAGATAACGAACAGTGATCAATCTCATAACTCCTATAAAGGTGAAGATAACGAACAGTGATCAATCTCATAACTCCTATAAAGGTGAAGATAACGAACAGTGATCAATCTCATAACTCCTATAAAGGTGAAGATAACAAACAGTGATCAATCTCATAACTCCTATAAAGGTGAAGATAATGAACAGTGATCAATCTCATAACTCCTATAAAGGTGAAGATAACGAACAGTGATCAATCTCATAACTCCTATAAAGGTGAAGATAACGAACAGTGATCAATCTCATAACTCCTATAAAGGTGAAGATAACGAACAGTGATCAATCTCATAACTCCTATAAAGGTGAAGATAACGAACAGTGATCAATCTCATAACTCCTATAAAGGTGAAGATAACGAACAGTGACCAATCTCATAACTCCTATAAAGGTGAAGATAACGAACAGTGATCAATCTCATAACTCCTATAAAGGTGAAGATAACGAACAGTGATCAATCTCATAACTCCTATAAAGGTGAAGATAACGAACAGTGATCAATCTCATAACTCCTATAAAGGTGAAGATAACGAACAGTGATCAATCTCATAACTCCTATAAAGGTGAAGATAATGAACAGTGATCAATCTCATAACTCCTATAAAGATGAAGATAACGAACAGTGATCAATCTCATAACTCCTATAAAGGTGAAGATAACGAGCAGTGATCAATCTCATAACTCCTATAAAGGTGAAGATAACGAACAGTGATCAATCTCATAACTCCTATAAAGGTGAAGATAACGAACAGTGATCAATCTCATAACTCCTACAAGCAATACAAAATAGATAGTTGGGCAAACACGGACCCCTGGACACATCAGAGGTGGGATCAGGTGTCTAGGAGGAGTAAGCATCCCCTGTTGTAACAACAATGAAATAAGCAAAATAAGTTTTATAAGAACAAAAGACTAATAGGTGAAGATAAGGAGTCCGTTATGATTGCACAACATAGTAATCTTGACTTAGATTTCATCTGCACAGACTAGTTGTATAATAAATTATAACAGATGAGTCTTTAGTTTAGATTTAAAGATACAGAGACTAGCAGCAGTTTAGATATCGTATAGTAGAGCATTCCACATTTAGGGCCAGCCACACTAAAAGCTCGAGTTTGGATCACAGATGAGGTGGTAAATGGCACTGGTAGGCTCAGATCACTGGACCGCAGAGTTCTGGAGGGAGCATAGGGTGTTATGAGTTCCTTCAGATACCTAGATGGAGTCATGATGTTGACTGTTTTGTACACTAACACCAATCTCTTGAAGATGACTCTTTGCTGAACTGGCAGCCAATGGAGGGAGCGTAGTACTGGTGTAATGCTGTCATATTTGCGGGTGCCCGAGATGATTTTGGCTGCAGCCTTTTGGATGGATTAGAGCCGCTGCTTTGATGGTAAGCCGTAGTAGAGCGAGGTGCAGTAGTCCAGCTTTGTTGATATGAAGACATGGACAACACATTCCAGCGATTCCCTGTCCAGATATCTCCCCAACTGGCTCAGGTTCTTAAGGTGGATAAAGGCACCTCTCCTCTGCACACTGGTGATATATGTGCCTCCATGGTCATGTGGCAGTCAATGGTTACACCAACGCCCTTGGCCTTATTAACAGGAGTGATAGAGTCGTCTCCTACTTGCAGTGATGGTATGTGCAGCTTAGAGGACATTTGTTTAGAGGATATCACTAGCACCTCAGTCTTGTCTGTGTTGATCTTGAGATGATGCTGAGCCACCCAGGTTTGAACTGACCTCAAGCAAGACTCCATCTGACTGACTACAACTACAAGAGCGGCCTGTTAGACGCTGATATACAGTTCATTATCGTCAGCATACATGTGGTACAGAACATTGTTCTTTCTGAGAAGGGCCCCCATGGATGCTGTGTAGATGTAGATGTTGAACAAAACGGGCCCGAGGACCGATCCCTGCATGGGGGACACCACAGCCCAACTCAGTGGCACGAGACTTTGCTCCCTTCACTTTAACAATAAGATAGGACGCGAACCACGTGAGCACAGTGTCGTTAATTCCAAGGTCCTGGAGTATTTGCAGCAAGCGTGATATATATATGTGTATGTATATATAACAAAATTGGACGGTAGTTAAGTGTTCCATTGTTAACGCATAACGGAGGCGATGCATGACGAAGCAAACCAAAAAGCACTGGGCCAGAAAAGTTTAAAGTGAGATGAAAGCTTCCTGACATAGTGTTGATTCAAATCTTGGTTGGCAAGGGGGGGGGGGGGGGTAAAGTGGGGCCACAATACGAGATCAGTTTTTAAGTCACGTGACAGGCAGAGAAGACGGCTGCATGTGTATTCTATCTCTTCTGACAATTTGACCACTTTCCCCTAAAAAATCTTTCTTTTCTGTTCAACTAATGAGTGATGTATTGTGTAGATAGTGTAAATATATTTTTGTTTAGCGATATTTTTAAATTTCTACTCATAGACTACTCACGACATTATATGCTCTAGATATCAATAAAAGAGAAAAGTGTTTTGTGTGTACATAGATTCCTTACTTAAAACAATACAAACTGTAAAGTTCTGACGGTATTTTAAAAAAAAAAAAAAAATTCAATTATGCACCAAATAACACCTATCGGTATTTGATATAATCTCTAAGATCTGATGATAAAGTCAGCAGAATAAATAAGGGAATGTAGTTTGAGAGCATACATACAATGAGAGTTTCGTATATAAACCGCCAAATGTTGCGTCGTAAACACGGACATGGGAACGATCGATGACTGCCGAACATAATGTAGCGGGCAGTATATGAGGGAAAATATACTGCCTTGCTAGTGAGCCAGCTTTTCTAGTGATGTGGTAGAGTTTCTCACGTGATCAGCACTTGGCTGGGTGGTCGCTACACGTTACAAAATGAAGTGCCACGTCCTTTCATTAAGAATCAATAAATTTGGTCTCAACAAGAAATAATGGGTCAGTTTCAAACAAACTTAGCACAAATCATCCTTGGGTACAAGAATAAATGTTTGTTCAAACGAAGGGTCATGTTTTTCCCAAAGGGGAGATAATCAAGAAAATGCAAAATTGGGGTGGAATCATTTAAAGCACTTATCAATGCAAGAATCACGGGCACAGGCGCTTGTTTCATAAACTTGGCAAGCTACACTAAATTTAAATAATAATAATGTTATATAGTATAGCTTGCCAAGTTTATGAAACAAGCGCCTGTGATCACGGGGCCAGAAAAGTTGTATCTTACATGAAAGCTTCTTGACATAGTGTAGATTAAAGTTTGCTCAAATGATGGGATGGGGCCACAATAGTGGATCAAAGTTTTACAAGGTGATACGGAAATCTTTAAAACTCTTCCCACTAACAACAGGGTCCTAATTACTCCTATTAATATGCAAGCACTCCCAGGTAGTGCAGATTCAATTTTGTTCAAATTGTGGTATCCAGGGGTTGGACCGCGGTGGTCTAGAGGTAGAGCGTTCGCCCCAAATGCGGAATGTCGGGGTTCGAACTCCGGCAGCAACAAACCTAAGTAATTAAAACAGGTAGTGACAGTTCCATCGCCAAACGCTCGGCATCGGGTGTGAATGTCACGGGTCCTCGGAGATTAACTTAAAAACGGATGTCACATTATGTGTGGCACGCTAAAGAACCCTCACTGCTCAATGGCCGCAAGCGCCGAACAAATGCCTAAATTTGAAGCCATTCACCAGTCTTGGTGACGTCTCCATATGAGTGAAAAATTCTCGAGAGGGACGTTAAACAAGATACAATCACAGGGGCTAAGCCCGTTTTGGGCCCGAACTCTGTGATACCATAAATATCACAGAGTTCGGGCCCAAAACGGGCTTAGCACCTGTGGATACAATCAAGCAATCCAGTGGTTAGTTGAGGCCACAATAAGGGATCTAAGTTTAACATGGGAATATAAAGAACAAAATCTTCTCCATAAGTTTGTTCAAATCAAGGTCCCTGGGCAACAATAGGGGATCAAAGTGTAACATGGGAATATATATAGGAAAAATCTTCTCAAGAACAGCACGCCAATTGATTGATTGATTGTATATTGTTTAACGTCCCTCTCGAGAATATTTCACTCATATGGAGACGTCACCATTGCAAGTGAAGGGCTGCAAAATTTGGGCCTATGCTCGGCGCTTACGGCCTTTGAACAGGAAGCGATCTTTATCGTGCCACACCTGCTGTGACAAGGGGCCTCGGTTTTTGCGGTCTCATCCGAAGGACTGCCCCACTTAGTCGCCTCTTACGACAAGCAAGGGGTACTGAGGATCTATTCTAACCCGGATCCCCACGAGATATAGTCATATTGATAAGCAACATCTTCAGGTCATGTGAATTTTAAGTTTGTTCAAAGCAACGAACCCAGAAACTCGAGCCTTGCTCATAACTTCTGAATGATGAGTGATAGGGCTCTCGTATTTCACATTTTTATTCTTTTGGTATCAAATGTTTGACCTTGTAATCTTGACCTTTTGGGTTTAACCTACTTTTGAGAAAACCTAATCTAGGCAATATATTCTCCTCTATTGAAGGTGGGGCTTTCAAATTTAGAAGTGTTCACGAGAATTTAAGACAGATAGACTGACAGAAAGCAGAGAAACAATGCCCCCCCCCCCTCCCCGAAGAGGGACAATCCAAGAGAAGTACAATAACTGGAGTGTACTATGCAAACTTCCTAGACCAGTTGAGAACCGCCATCCGTGAAAAACGCCGAGGTAAACTTTCTAAACTTTCTAAAGGTGTTTTGCTGCAACAGGACAACGCGAGAGTCCACACTTGCAATGGATGCTGTAGAGCCAAACGGGTATGTACTAATACCCCATCCTGTCTATTAGCCTGACCTAGCTCCTAGCAACTTCTTCTTATTCCCAAACTTGAAAAAGGATATCCGTGGACGTCATTTCCGGTCTGAAGAAGAAGACGAGACGGCAGTTGAGGAGTGGTTCAATGGAAAGGACCCCGACTTTTTCAGTTCTGGGTTGATGGCACTTGAACACCGATGGTCTATACATCACACTAGAGAGCAATTACATCGAAAAAGAAGAGGTAGATCTCAACCGGAAATAAGTTAGGCTGGTTACTTATTGACTTGCCCTCGTAGCTTACATACAAAATGTCCCATGAGGATCCGGGTTAGAATAGGTCCTTAGTATCCCTCGCTTGTCGTAAGAGGCCACTAAATGGGGCGGTCCTTCGGATGAGACCACAAAAACCAAGGTCCCGTGTCACAGCAGGTGTGGCTTGATGGGATCCCTCCCTACTCAAAGGCCGTAAGCAATGAGCATAGACATCAGTTTTGTTGCCCTTCACCAGCAATGGTGACGTCTCCATGAGTGAATGATTCTCGAGAGGGACGTTTAACAGTATAAAACCAAACCAAACCACATGCAAAATACTATGTGAAACATAATGTGAAACATACTGCATGGCAGATTGAATCATTTCACTATAAACAACTAAGTACAAATTTTGATGGCTTCAGATTTTTAATAACAAAAATAATTTTTACAATACAGCAATTATACAAGACAAAGAAAACAAATTCAAGGACGAGGTCAGATAAGGGAAATTCAATGATGAAACATAAAACAATTACAAAGGACGAGGTCAGATAAGGGCCCCGTTTTCACTCAAATTTCTATACTTTATAAAAGCCATGAAACTAGTAAACACTTACTCAAGATGGTGCTTTGGTGAATATAATTATATGGTCTCTATCATGAATTTAAGTATATAAAGTCACAAGATTGTCATGAATTTTGGGGTTTCAAATGAAATTGACAAGTTTTTTGTTTTTAATTTAACATCAGTTTGCTTTGGAAAACATATTAGCCCATGTTCATACCATATTCAAACGTTGCTGCTCTTACAGGTGTACAAAATATTATGCAAGTGGTTGAGGTGTGCAAGAATGCACTCTTTTCTCACAATATTACACTTCAATTTGTTAATTTTTTGACCAATGTTAAGAAATTTAGATTTTTCATTTACCTCAGTCACCGTCCTGTAAAACAAGAATATGTCATGTTAAAACGGTTACTTGATCGAGGTACAAATGCACTGGGTTGATGAAAGTTTTTTCCTTGATAATTTTTCACAATGGCCCCCTTATCCCGCCTTTCGCTTTGACACATGTTATCCGAACCAGCAGCACTGAAAGACGCGGAGAAAGACATTTTGTAAAAAAAAAAAAAAAAAATAAATCCAAGAGTTAAAATTTGTGTCAATCAATTTATATTGTACAAGTACATGCCATTCTTGAATTTTTTGCTTAAAATTGTGCATGCACTGATAAATCCCATTTAAATGCACCGTCAGACAGAGAGGATTACGCGTGTATCCTAACAATAATTAATAATAATAATTAATAATAATTATATTTAATTATTGACATCGTAACAATAATTATATGTAGTTATTGACATCTTAACAATAATCATATTTAGTTATTGACATCATAACAATAATCATATTTAGTTATTGACATCGTAACAATAATCATATTTAGTTATTGACATTGTAACACTAATTATATTTAGTTATTGAGTAACATGTGGTTTGGTTATGCCTATGATAATTTAAGCGAGATTTGTCAACAATAATGGTAGTTATGATGGGTGGCTTTGTGAATACATCGAAAGCATTCTGCCTTGTGGAATAGTCAGCACAATACATTTATATATATATCAAGCGGCTGTAGCTCACATGCTCACGTGAGTTGCTTACTCTAGCTGAGAAATAAATCAAACAACAGCCTTCAGCTAAAACCCATTTTCTCTTGCGTTGCTATTCTGAATCCCTGTACTGTAGTCACGAACCCCCAGACTGTGGAACCACACAGCATTGTATTGTTTGTTATGATCTATAATTGTGATTTTAGAAATTATCCCCCTCGCAATGAATAGTCATACAGGGCGTGCATGTATGCAAGATCATAAAAACGCATCAGGTTTAATGTTGCATTTATGAATAATGCCCAGTTGCAAGTGGATATTTTTCACTTCTTGGTGCCGAGTTTTAATGAACCCCACTTACTGAATGCCCTAATTTACTCATTTCTGGATATCGGTTTTGGTTTTAAATGGTCCAGCAGTCCTGGTGAGCGGACATGCTGTATCTAATACAACATTGTGAGAAACTTTAATTGGAGAAACTGACTCGCATCAACGCGACTATGGTGAGCCAAATGTGGAGTCAGTTTTGATACCCCGAGTCAACCGTCTACCTGCATACAATATTAACATCTTGTACAAAAATATTCTGTCTCTTTAGTTCGACTCAGTACCACATCAGTGAAATTACATGTAATTTATCAATTCTCAAAATCGTACATCAGTGAAATACCTGTAATTTATCAATTCTCAAAATCGTACATCAGTGATAATTATACATCAGTTCTCAAAATCGTACATCAGCGATAATTATACATCAAATTGTATGCTATTTCAATCATTGATTCCCAATCCATTTCAAACTGGAATTGCACATACCAGCTATATAGCTAATAACATTTTATTTCTAAATGGACGGTATATCTGCATGATTTCTACGTAACATGTGAAAGACAGATTTATATCATATATCATAATGATATATCTATTATAAATTATATATATAAACATTATTCAAAGAATTGATAGAAATAAATATTATGAAAATGATCTATCAAATTAAAAAAAAAAGAAAAGAATGATGATTGATGTAAATTGCACATATTACAGAAAACCAACTCAACTACATGCACCAACCTGATTACCAGAAATGGTGGATAATAAGCTCGTCACAAGTTTTATATCACTAAGTACAGTGCTTCATCTTAAAAGGGCATTGGCTGTCATTTTGTCACCAAAAATTTAATTGAATAAAAATTGCTCTATATTATATATTTCAGTAATAACACCAGTGTTGAATTACTTCAGTAATAACACCAGCGTTTAATTATTTCAGTAATAACACCAATGTTTAATTATTTCAGTAATAACACCAGCGTTTAATAATTTCAGTAATAACACCAGCGTTTAATTATTTCAGTAATAACACCAGCGTTTAATTATTTCAGTAATAACACCAGCGTTTAATTATAGTAATAACACCAGCGTTTAAATATTTCAGTAATAACGCCAGCGTTTAATTATCTCAGACACTGCAAAGTAACCACATAAATTAAGTAACTTTGGTGATTGTCTTGCAAGACAATAATTCTCCCTTCTTTCTTTCTTTACACTAAAAGCAATTCTCCTATTAGAGTTTCTCTTGTTTTTATTAGTAATTAATATATATCCCTATGCCATCGAGATATTTTGAGAAAAAAAGGTTGTCATCACTTTCACAGCTAATGCCCCTGTAAGCCATGAGTTGCAGAAGTTCACTGAAGAAAGTATCAATCTAATTAAAATTACCTTGTGCAGCGATATTCATGAGCAGATCAAAGGATCTAATTTTAATTAGATTCTGATTGAGAAAGTATCAGCCATCATCAAGCAGAAGAATACTCTCGTTTAGCATCACGGGTTTAAAGAGTCATTTATAGTTTAAAAACTGTGACAGGAGGTAAATGGGCAAACTAAGCGCGCTGTGTGTAAAATATTTTCTTAAAATTTACTAAGGTCAATTAACAACCTGTAAGTTTTTCAAACATCAAAGAAAACCAAAAAATAGTTGCAAATCAAAACACTCACTATAATCTTCAAGTTGTCTACAAAAGCCTTTACCTTTAAAAGTGTGAGTGGAGTTAGAATGGGTAAAACCAACCAAAAAAAAAAAAAAGTTAATTAACACAAATTTAAAATTGAAAGAAATCAAAATCCTTGCCACATGCACATCTTCAATACCCATACAAACATTCTGTGAAATAAGATTATCACATGCACATCTTCAATACCCATACAAACATTCTGTAATAGTAAGGTTGTCACTTGCAAACCGTGGGAGGTCGAGTTAGATGGACAAATCAAGTACTTTCTATATATTAACAGTAAATATTTCAAATAAAGGGGCAAAACTCCTACAACAGAGGCCAAAATGAATGAAAATTGCAACATGATCTAGATTAACCCACAAATAAGCTACACAGTAAGTTTCAGTGTCATATGCGACAGAAAAATGAAAATGGATAAAGAAAAAACCAAATGGACATACCAGCATCGCTGTGCCATAATTTGTCCCATTCAAAGATGGGAGTATAAAAATGCTTAGAACATTAGAAGAGCTAAAATTAAAAAAAAATGTCTATGTTCTTATCCTCCACTTTCAATTCATAACATTTTTCTCTGGTGTAAATGTTAAAACTTTCATTTCAGTAACTATAACATTTTCATATATTATATTGTATACTTTTCATTCATGAAGTAACTCTATCATAATTATACATATCGTATATACTTTTCATTCATTACAATTTCTTATGTGTGTCACACCTCCAAAATTCCCTCGACAATCGAACAAACAAGATGGCAATTAATGAAAGGTGGCATATTAATATCTACTGCAAGCATTGTTATTCATATAGACTGTGTTTACAGGTACATGTATATATTATACAATATGCCAGAAAAATTGGGTCATGAACCATGAGATAGGAGTAATGAAAAACATCTAGCACATAATTTTCGAAATAAATTACTACACTCAAATATATACATACAAGTGACCCAAGGGCCACAACACTCACCTGAGTCAGATTGACCCTGCTGTTTTTCAGAAGAGGATTTTCAAAATATCTTTACCCTTTTTAATCCCATGACAAAGAACCAAGTTTGGTTAACATCATATTTGACCCCATGAATTATCCAAAAATGAAGTCTGTGTTGAATCAAACCCTTATATTGCCAAAGAATGACAAAAATGCATTAGTCTAAAAAATGAATCAAAACTTTGAAAATGTACGTGTTGCATTTATACTATAAAGGGTTAGTAAGAAACAAACAAACCATAAGGCACCCATATCTCTGGAAATACCCATAAAATTTAACTACATACGAACTCATTTGAATAGGTTCACACAATATCATCATTTTAAATTTTTTTTACATTTATGAGTAATCATTTTACATACCAAATTTATGGTGACCATGGTTATTTACATTTGAAGTTCATATTTACACCGAGCAAGTACACAAATCAAGTTGTTATATATGTGTTGTTACGTACACATTACGAATATTCTGTATATAAAAAAAAAAAAAACCTTGCCGAGTACTGCATCAAACGATAAATTCATCACTTCAATATAACGGGACAAGGTATGATATTTACATGTCTTTCCTTGCATTATCACTACATTTACAGTATCTCTCATCCCATCCATCATTCACTACATTTACACTCTCCCTCATCCATTGTTCACTACATTTACACTCTCCCTCATCTCATCCATCATTCACTACATTTACACCCTTCCATTATCCCATCCATTGTTCACTACATTTACACTCTCCCTCATCCCATCCATCGTTCACTACATTTACACTCTCCCTCATCCCATCCATCATTCATTACATTTACACTCTCCCTCATCCATCATTCACTACATTTACACTCTCCCTCATCCATCATTCACTACATTTACACTCTCCCTCATCTCATCCATCATTCACTACATTTACACTCTCCCTCATCCATCGTTTACTACATTTACACTCTCCCTCATCCCATCCATCGTTCACTACCTTTACACTCTCCCTCATCCCATCCATCATTCACTACATTTACACTCTCCCCATCTCTTCCACTGTTTACTTAACTATAGCATATAGCAGCATGTAGACAGAGCATGATTTGGAGAAAAAGTAAAAAAAAAAATGTGTAAAGTTTACAAACAGATGCCAGACAATAGGTGATCAGAAAATCTCACTGGAGCTTACAGCTCAGGTGAGCTAAACTAGAACTGTCCTAATGGGACTAATACCCCCCGCGGGGCATATAAGATGATGGGAAATATTTAAAGCAAGCACATTGGATATTTTCACATTATCTACAGGGCAATCAATGTGAATGCAGAAGTGTATATTCTACAGTACAGCAGTACATGAAATATTAAAAATCTGCTTAATATAAACAATGAATACTATTTGGCACATTTAAAACCAAACCAGAAAATGTCTGTAACTTCCATAACTGTTAAAATATTTCAATGAAAATAGAAGATGCACAACTACACTATATATATGAGATGAGAATAAAGTTTGAATCAAATCTGTTCAACGGTATTAGAATTAAACTCTGGACAAAGTGTGCAACCCCCAAAATGAAAAGAAAATGTGCGTAACTTCTATAACTGTTAAAATATTTCAATGAAAATAGGAGATGCACAACTACATAATATATAGAAGATGTGCATAAAGTTTGAATGAAATATGTCCAGCGGTATTAGAAATAAACTTCAGACAAATTGCGTCTACGGACAAACGGACGGACAGATGGACAAAGTGATTCCAGTATACCCCCCCCAAACTTTGTTTGCGGGGGGGTATAAAAACAAAAAAACCTCAGAAAAGATGACAAAGTCATATAAATATATTGATTGTTGTAGTTGATTTTGAAGATCTGTGTGGTATGATGCACATTATTTTCAGTGTCTCTCATGCTCTGCCACACAGGTTTCAGCTAGTGGAAGTTCAGGAACACATCTTGTATTGTTTATACATGGTTATAAGCTCTTGACATGTACTTCCAACAAGTTGCTCCAGTGTCACCTTCTACATCTGTCTTACGGTTTCCTTTATTGTAGTCTAACGACTTCATTTCATAGATGACCTTCACCTTTGAACTATGACCTTTTATTGTTGAACTTTGTGTGCGACACAGTCTCCTGTATGGATGTTGGTGGATGCTGAGGTCGACCCACTAGAAAGTAGGTCAGCATGTCCCCTTTACCTTTGACCTTCACCATTCCCCTACACTGGAGAGTGTAGCCTTTAACAGACAGGATGTTATACACCTCACTGGTGACCTACAAAACCGAGAACAAAGGATAAATTCTCACTAGTGACCTACAAAACCGACAACAAAGGATAAATTCTCACTAGTGACCTACAAAACCGAGAACAAAGGATAAATTCTTACTAGTGACCTACAAAACCGACAACAAAGGATAAATTCTCACTAGTGACCTACAAAACCGACAACAAAGGATAAATTCTCACTAGTGACCTACAAAACCGAGAACAAAGGATAAATTCTTACTAGTGACCTACAAAACCGACAACAAAGGATAAATTCTCACTAGTGACCTACAAAACCGAGAACATAGGATAAATTCTCACTAGTAACCTAAAAAACTGAGAACAAAGGATAAATTCTTACTAGTGACCTACAAAACCGAGAACAAAGGATAAATTCTTACTAGTGACCCACAAAACCGAGAACATAGGATAAATTCTTACTAGTGACCTACAAAACCGAGAACAAAGGATAAATTCTTACTAGTGACCTACAAAACCGACAACAAAGGATAAATTCTCACTAGTGACCTGCAAAACCGAGAACATAGGATAAATTCTCACTAGTAACCTAAAAAACTGAGAACAAAGGATAAATTCTTACTAGTGACCTACAAAACCGAGAACAAAGGATAAATTCTTACTAGTGACCCACAAAACCGAGAACATAGGATAAATTCTTACTAGTGACCTACAAAACCGAGAACAAAGGATAAATTCTTACTTGTGACTTACAAAACCGAGAACAAAGGATAAATTCTTACTAGTGACCTACAAAACCGAGAACATAGGATAAATTCTTACTAGTGACCTACAAAACTGAGAACAATGGATAAATTCTTACTAGTGACCTACAAAACTGAGAACAAAGGATAAATTTTCATGATTGATGATATATTGTTTAACATCCCGTTTGAGAATGTTTCACTCATATGGAGATTACCACTGCCGGAGAAGGGCTGCAAAATTTAGGTTATATATGCTCGGCGCTTATGGCCTTTGAGCAGGGAGGGTTCTATATCGTGACACGGGACCTCGGTTTTTTCGGTCTCATCTGAAAGACCACCCCATTTAGTCGCCTCCTACGACAAGAAAGGGGTACTGAGGACCTATTCTAACCCGGGTCCCCATAGGCATAAAATTTTCATGAGGGTTTAAACCCTTCCTAAGTTTCTACGCAGGGCTATACAAAATGGCTTTGTGGGAAAACTGACTGCTTGATGGGTTTTAAAACTTACCTACATATTTCTAGTCACAGCTTGTGTTGGATTTCAAACCCCCATAAGGCCTATATTGATAAATCAGTTGTTTCCCCTTTGCAATCACACTGACTTACTTATAGGTAGTATAAAGAAAATTAAGTTTTGATATACATTTTCAATACAGATTCAACATGCGCAGGGAAAAATATTTCTCCCCCCTTCACCAAGTCAGTTAAACAAGAGTAGTAATTCACACAGCCACATGCTGTAAACTATGGGTATCTAACGCTGTTGTAATCAGAGAAAGGAGTGACAGCCAAATCAACCATTCATTGGTCAAAAAATAACGCCGACAGTGTTCTTTCAATGCTTTCATTAATATGAGAGTCTTTCGTAATAAAATGTTTACCTAATTTCTAAGAAGGATTAGTAAAATATCAAATTGAAGAAATATTTCACTCTTACAAAGTTATAACTTGAGAAGAATTAATCCTTTTCAAAATCCTGAATGTGTAATTATTTCAGCACATTTAAAATTTGGCACCAGCAGTAGGAGCTGACGTACATGCTATTTGGTGTATTAAATCATGAGTTAGTGTATTTGTTTTGTATTTGATAATGAATGGGGATTTTCATAATTTAAAGCAACCATAAATTATAGTGTTCTTACTTCACCAAAAAAGCCACTAAAATTAGAATCCCGTTAAAATAAATACAGTGTGCTTAACTACCCCTGGACTTCAGATGAAAGTCCTAGCTGCCAGGGGCAAAAAAAATCTGGGTTGTGCGTCTTTAATGGAAAAGACAAATTAAAGATGGGAGGTAAGTGTAATAGTAAGGGTTATATGTACTGTTAATATCGGCCTGTGGGTAGCTGAGGGAGGAAAATGTAATAGTTAGGGTTATATGGACTGTGGATATCGACCTGTGGGAAGCTGAGGGAGGAAAATGTAATAGTTAGGGTTATATGGACTGTGGATATCGACCTGTGGGTAGCTGAGGGAGGAAAATGTAATAGTTAGGGTTATATGGACTGTTAATATCGGCCTGTGGGTAGCTGAGGGAGGAAAATGTAATAGTTAGGGTTATATGGACTGTTAATATCGGCCTGTGGGTAGCTGAGGGAGGAAAATGTAATAGTTAGGGTTATATGGACTGTGGATATCGGCCTGTGGGTAGCTGAGGGAGGAAAATGTAATAGTTAGGGTTATATGGACTGTGGATATCGACCTGTGGGTAGCTGAGGGAGGAAAATGTAATAGTTAGGGTTATATGGACTGTGGATATCGACCTGTGGGAAGCTGAGGGAGGAAAATGTAATAGTTAGGGTTATATGGACTGTGGATATCGACCTGTGGGTAGCTGAGGGAGGAAAATGTAATAGTTAGGGTTATATGGACTGTTAATATCGGCCTGTGGGTAGCTGAGGGAGGAAAATGTAATAGTTAGGGTTATATGGACTGTTAATATCGGCCTGTGGGTAGCTGAGGGAGGAAAATGTAATAGTTAGGGTTATATGGACTGTGGATATCGGCCTGTGGGTAGCTGAGGGAGGAAAATGTAATAGTTAGGGTTATATGGACTGTGGATATCGACCTGTGGGTAGCTGAGGGAGGAAAATGTAATAGTTAGGGTTATATGGACTGTGGATATCGACCTGTGGGAAGCTGAGGGAGGAAAATGTAATAGTTAAGGGTTATATGGACTGTGGATATCGACCTGTGGGTAGCTGAGGGAGGAAAATGTAATAGTTAGGGTTATATGGACTGTGGATATCGGCCTGTGGGTAGCTGAGGGAGGAAAATGTAATAGTTAGGGTTATATCGACTGTTAATATCGGCCTGTGGGTAGCTGAGGGAGGAAAATGTAATAGTTAGGGTTATATGGACTGTGGATATCGACCTGTGGGTAGCTGAGGGAGGAAAATGTAATAGTTAGGGTTATATGGACTGTGGATATCGGCCTGTGGGTAGCTGAAGGAGGAAAATGTAATAGTTAGGGTTATATGGACTGTGGATATCGACCTGTGGGAAGCTGAGGGAGGAAAATGTAATAGTTAGGGTTATATGGACTGTGGATATCGACCTGTGGGTAGCTCAGTGATTAGAACACCTTACTAGTAATTTTAATGCTGGGGTGACGGCAGTGGGGTCCCATGAGTAAGGTTTAATTCCCAGTCCAGCCATAGATTTTCTCCTTTCCTATACAAGTTTTATTTTTTCTGCTTCATAAGGTGCTGAAAGATGCATTGTGTCTGATATCATATGTCTATTATGGGCGTATAAAAAGAGATTTCAGGGATAATAGGAAGAATTCATTTTATTGTATGGTGCATTCTGTATTCTGCTGAGAGCGGTGTTCAAGTAAAGCAATAGAGTAATACAATGTTTTGTTGTGACGTGAAACTCAATAAAGCACATCAGTGGTCCCCATAGTCAAAAGGAACCTCCTCTACTTTACCCAGTCATCAATCATGTCGTGTATATAATCTGGTTCTCACCTGACTGTAATCTGGTTCTCACCTGTATGTAATCTGGTTCTCCTGTACTGTCCATCCTGCTGGCAACATTCACACTATTGCCCCAGATATCATAGTGAGGCTTCCTGGCTCCAATGACCCCTGCCACCACTGGTCCAACATTCATACCTAGAGTAAAAGTATTTGAATTTATATTCTGATTCTGATTTTCTATTAGGAGAATAAAATAGAACTGTCCTAGTGGGACTAATAGCCTCAACGGGGCACATTGGATGGTGGGAAATAGTGAATTTGTGATCATTAAAAAATAATAAAATCCTTCATTAGTACGAGTGTGGGATAGGGAAATTCCACCGAGGGGACAAGATTTGCAGTCTAGGACGAGGCTTTGCTTGATATTGGTATGATTGGACTCCTCCTGACTTTCAATTTGGTCAAATCTGAACTCATTCAAAAAATCAGAGACCAAAAAATTAGGTTTGCTTAACAATTTTGACACAAAAATTGTAATGTGTGGGTCTGTGAAAAAAAATTTTGAACAAAAAAAGCTACCCTGCTTTAATTTTTTTCTATTGTTTGGGAATATAAATGCAAAAATTGGGAAAAATACCTGCTTTTTAGCACTGGGAATGGGGCCTTATTATAAACAGACCCTAAAAATCCTTGGAATGACACATCTTTTGTTCACAAAATCATCCAAAAACAGAAGGGCAGACAGACAAATGGACTGATGATTCCATTATACCCTCCCCTAAACTAATGCAGTAGTCTTTGTGAAAGAAAAGATCACAACAAAATCTAAAAGAAAACGACCAAATCAATGAACTTCAAGTTGAAAAAACACCCATAAATGAAAATATCCATAATTTCCTTGAATGTAAATGAATCTTGATGAAAATGACAGGAACACAACTTCATTATCTACACAGTATATACACAAACTTTGAATCAAGTCTTGTTGGTTTTTAAAATATACTTTGGAAACTGACAACACCCCCTTAAAAAAAATGAAGCATAGTGCCATAAAGGAGTCAAAAAATCTTATGTTCGAAATATCATTCTGAACTCATTTTTTGCTCTAATTATTTAAGAAATGAAACTTATAATTCTTTTTTTGATGCATGTATCAAACGAAACATTGGATGGAAAACTTCATCAATGCGCGTAGCGCATTGATGAAAAAGTTTTCCGTCCAATGTTTCATTTGATACATGCATCAAACAAAGAATTATAAGTTTCATTTCTTATCATTTAATTATGTTTTTAAGATAGAAAAACAAATAGTTTCTCCCATCAAAAAGCTTGAATTAACGTTTTTGAAATGGTGTGTAGGAATACATATATGTAAGAATGAAACAACAACAAAACGGCATGGCTGTGCGTTTAGGTCAGGAACCGTTACTGTGCAGATTTAAATGGATTATACGCCAAATTAAAGGTGCAATGGTTAAAAGCTGAATTAAATATAAAGGAAGATAACAAGTGGGGACTGAATTTATGGTGCATTGTGTTGAAAGAGACGTTGAACACTGGTTGTGTCATTGGAACGGTGGAATGCAACTCGGCTCCATTTCAATATCGAGTAAAAAGTTCAACACCTCTTTATCTAAAACGCACTCGTTGACTGAGCCCCATATAACGCAGTTCAATTTCATTAATATTTACCAGATCAGAAGTCGCCACTTGCGCCGTCATGTTATCGATCTCGTAAAGCAGACGATTCATAACGGGAACTCGTGTAATCTGTCTACTTCTACCAGTAAGTGGTCTACGTCATCAAGTTGACTATTCTGTCACGTCATCGCTTATGTATGTTCTTTATTTAAATTAATTTGTATTTTATTCATATCTTTAGTTGTGCTTATTTTTGATAGCAATGAAAAACAAAAATCAAACGAATGCATGTCGTTCTATAAATGCTTGTGTGGAAATCCCGTTCTGTAAATAGCGCTAGAATTAGAACGGGGAAGACGCATTCCAGAGAAAAGTAATCCCGCGTGCTTAGTGCAGATGAACTCCGAACGAAATTTTGACAGAGAAATCAAACGAATTTTTCAACCAATCAGCATCGTTGATAAGTCATCACTTTAAAAGTTATTAAATGATTATGAAATCCAAAGCATATTCATTACAAAACATCGATCTGGACATTGTTAATAAATTCCATTCATGATTTTTAAAACTTTGACCAACAATTGCAGACTGAAACCTTAACATCAACCTTTAGCACTCCATTTCCTTATTTAGTCTTTTGTAAGAGTGAAACAAAAACTTTGAGAGTGGTGACTACTTGCATCCTATAATATGTGCATAGCTGTAAAATTAAGACACTGAAACTAGACACTGCAGATATTTGTGTTGTTAACGGTGTAAAAGTTACTATAAATCGACCCTGGATAATTTTATGAAAACAATTTCAAAATGTGATAGTTTAATGTAAGTACAATTAAATACTGCATAATTCCATTCCTCACCTACTCGCATCTTGAAATTGTTAAACGAGTGTTGATTGACATTCTGCAGCAGATCTCTGATTGAGAAGGCAAAGTCTGCCATGGCCACGACATGACTCATGTCAGAGTAGTTAGTCTCTGGAGTCAGACCCGATGCCCCCATGTACGTATATCCTATTGTCTTGATCTTCTCTATACACCGAAATCTCTCCTCTCCTAAAATCTGCATCCAACAGAAAAAAATTCATAAATGAAAGCAAATTATCTGTTAGAATGACTGCTCATTTTTATAGAAATTTGGTCAAAAGCTTTTAATTCATCGACCAGAACCAGACATAAAAAGGTTTTCAAAGATCTTCAAACCTTATTTTCACTTATAACTACTTACATGATTATTAACCTGCTACTAGATACTACCAGATTCTTTCAAATTTAACATACTCTAAATGGGGAAATGATTGCGGTGGTTTTAATTTCGCTATGTTCGCGGTCAGGGATTTTCCCGCAAAAATTAAAATAACCGCAATCATTTTGCAAGTGTGACACAATATGTTTTGAACAGTTACCAGTAATCAAAACAAATTTTTAATTCCGCGATTAGACCAATATGAAAACCCCCAAACTTTTAGCACCGAGAAATGAAAACCACCTACAGCAACACATCCTGTTTATTTCAACAAAAAATATGATTCTTATTTTTTTTAAACATTAAGAGGCAATTGGGCCACACATCTCACTCAAATCACCTTGGCCCTGCCATTGCTCATCTGTTATGATTCTTCTAAGATTATTTATCATTCTTTATTCCGGGACCCATGAAAAATCTTGACCCCATATTGTGGTCCCAACCTAGCTCCTAAGGATTATGACATAATTGAACTTGAATCCATGCAACATTGGATGTCTCTACACCAATACGACTAACATGACCTTGCTGTTCTGGAGAAGGTCAAGGTCACAAGGTCAAACATAATGGTTCTTGTCATAAGAAATCTATATACACAAAATATGAAAACTCTACCTTAAATAGTTCGGAGATATTGAATAGGTTAGATTTTCTTAAAAGTAGGTCACACTCCAAGGTCAAAGCCACAAAGTTTAAAATTGGTACCAAAATACAGTGCAAGGTCTTGTCAGATGGAATGTGCATATGAAATATGAGAGCCCTGTAGTACCACTCACTATTTAAATGTTATGAGCAAGGTTTAAGTTTTGGACAGAGAGACGGGATAAAACAATATGCTTCCAGATATAGGTGCAAAAAGGGCATTAACAAATCTTTAATCATCCACACAACTTACTTAGGAACATTTGCATCTGATTAAGTGTGGCCCTGCTACTCTCAAATAAGGTATTTTAATTGATTCCCTGTAGTTGCTAAGATAAAGATTTTTCCATATATATTCTCATATAAAACTTTGATTTCTACTTCAGAGAGTCGCGATTTAAAAAAAAACTTGAATCTTCACAAACTAGAGATGATTGCATATTAACATGAGTAACCATGATTCTGCTGTTCTCAAGATATGATACAAAATTATTTTTTCTATACATACGTATCTTTGCATATAAAACTTTGATCTCCTTTTGTAGCCTCACCCTATCCCCAGGGCCCATGATTTAAACAAACTTGATCGAATCTTCTTTCATATCGATTTTAACTTTTCTAGTCTAGTGGATCTTGAGAACACAATTTTCAAATGACTCCCACCCTATTTTTACCTTTCCTTGATTATCTACCCTTTGGGCAGAGCATAGTCCTTCATTTCACCCAATTTGAATACTTGTTACATAAGCATGCTTTGTGGAAAGTTTGGTTGAAATTAGCTATGTGGTTTTCTAGAAGTAAAAAAGTTAAAAGTTTGTTGACGGATGATTGATTGAATATTGTTTAACGTCCCTCTCGAGAATATTTCACCCATATGGAAATGTCACCACTGTCGGTGAAGGGCTGCAAAATGTAGGCCTATGCCAAAATGTAGGCCTATGCTTGGCGCTTTTGGCCATTGAGCAGGGAGGGATCTTTATCGTGCCACACCTGCTGTGACAAGGGATCTCGATTTTTGCGGTCTCATTTGAAGGACCGCCCCATTTAGTTGCCTCTTACGACAAGCAAGGGGGTACTGAGGACCCATTCTAACCCGGATCCCCACGGGATTGTCGACGGATGTACATTAGACAAAATATGACCAGAGCTCAATCAGCTCAGGTGAGACAAAAAGATCACCTCATCGTAGTCTGCGATGATCTCGTTCAGCAAACGAAGGCACTCCACTCCCTCGTTGTTAGCTTCCAGCTCCATGTAAAACTCGGAAAAGTTGGAGATGGATGCAAACATAATACAGGCATTATCACAGTCCTGGTAATACATCTCCTAAAAATAATCACATGATACAGGCACTATCACAGTCCTGGTAATACATCTCCTAAAAATAATCCAGGTTTTAATTAATGGTAATACATCTCCTAAAATAATCCAGGTTTAATCAATGCAAATACATCTCCTAAAAACAATCGAGGTTTTAATCTCCTAAAAATAATCCAGGTTTTAATTAAAGCAAATACATCTCCTAAAAATAATTGAGGTTCTAATTAATGCAAATTTCCCCCAGAATTGGACAGCATGAATTTCCGTCTTCACATATCAAGATGATAATTTAATTTTGTTAGTTTTAAGTCATTTTAGTACAGTTGACCTCGTTGCACTTTTAACATGCAGTGATATGTTATTCATTTAAGAAATAAAGAATGATAGTGCTTTTGCTGATGAAATGGCTGACTCATCAATTTAATTTAAAGGGAAAACACCAGTTTCCAACAACAGACGGGTACGTGTGTTATTTTTAAATATAAGGCCAACGTTTTTGATAATTCATTAACCAAGATAAATAACTGTTGCAGTTTAGCATTATACTGACATTTATACGAGTCGTTCTTTAATCAATCAAAATCACTGCTGACCTATTACCCATGCTGTTTAAAACAAAAGTGTTATAGGGAAGATAACTCCCAGAAAAGCCATGCTAGACCAGAATGGAAAGTACCCTCATGAAAATATTTTGCTGAAAATTTGCTGAAAGATATCTGAAACAAATCTGAAACGTTGCTTACTAGT
Organism: Ostrea edulis; assembly: GCF_947568905.1. Taxonomy (NCBI): domain Eukaryota; kingdom Metazoa; phylum Mollusca; class Bivalvia; order Ostreida; family Ostreidae; genus Ostrea; species Ostrea edulis. Next base: position 3,968,454 of record NC_079173.1, on the reverse strand, counting down.
AATCGATAAATATACAGTCAACAGTACATGAAAAGGTTGTAAAAATCATGGTGGTTGGTCGTGTCAGAAAGGAGGTCGTTTAATACAGGTACAATTGAAAACGGCCTGGTAACACCGATGGGTAATTTTTAACGGTCACATATGCTTCATACAGTGGGTTGCTATGGCAGTTTTAACTGTACTGATATCCTAGAGCTTTAAGCAGTTTACAATGTGTGTTAATTCTTGTGAAATATACTAAAACCCAATTATTCAATTTTGATGAAGCTAAAACACAAATCCAGTCATAAACAACATGAGAATACGCATCTGCTTTATCTTGTTCAGTAGCAAAAGTCAGTAATCCGAATACCTCGTCTTTCTTGAATTGAGTTTTGAGGAAGTGCTCGGCTACGTTCAGTGGGAGGATGTTGGCCAGAAGGCGGAGATTGTATGCACGTAAACTCTCCATTTCTTCTTTTTCTTCTGTAGCCTGTAAAAAGATTTTACTTCTCCTGTAAATTCAGAATTAGACCTGCCCTAACATTAACAGGACACCCTATATGGAGTTATATATTGAAAATAATTTGCATAGCCGAAGAGCAGGCAGGAAAACAATGTCATGAGTTACAACATTATTCATTAATCATCACCTGAACACAAGTTACGGGATACACTAAGCTCCTTTCACTTCAATATTCATCAATGATCATGATTGTAATAGAGCGTGACTGTACAAATTTTCAGAAAAATTCATGCACAAGTCTTTTAGAAAATGTCCAGGAAACATCGAGTCTACAGATGGACAGATACAGTACAGGCCACGAGTATTCCCCGTCGGGGCCAATGTTTTTCGGGGAATACTCGTGGCCTGCTCTGAATCAAAATTGATTTCTGTGAACTTCCGAAGATGTTGAGATGCTTAAAATAAAGAATTCAATGATTCATAAGTATATACAGCTCACTTCAAAACACACTGCATTGTATCCTGAAGGGCAATAACTCTGTAAGGATTGCATTTCCATCAGATCCCCCATTGTGAGAATTTACTAGATTTGTCACCTGAATTTTCTAATAGATTCCTGTATTGTAAGAATTTACTAGTTTTGTCATCTGAATGTTCCATCAGATCCCTGCAGTTTGAGAATTTATTAGTCTTGTCACCTGAATGTTCCATCAGATCCCTGCAGTTTGAGAATTTACTAGTTTTGTCACCTGAATTTTCCACAGGAAGTCTAGACGGGCCGTTGATTCCACCTGTTGAGCGTGGATGGACAGAACAATCGTGAGGACAATGAAGAGGATGACCGTCTCCCACTTCAGAGCGATGGAAGAACCTTTCTCATCCAAGTTTCTGCTACAATACAAAGATCATACACATGTTGAATAATTACTGGAGACCAGGGAAGGTACAGACAATGAATTAATTGTTCAAGGACAAATACACACAGTATGGTAATGAATCCAGGTCGTGTTGTACACGTCCTGAACACTTGAAGCGTACTTTGAACAACTCTATATACACCTGAATTATACACTAACAAGACAGAATAACCTGTCAGTCTTTGATCCTGTGACTTCCAAAATCATGAGAGTTATCATCACTTCTAGTTCACCATGACAATACGAGAGATATGACCTTGACAGAGTTGATGTTAGATGGTTGGGGTCTAATTATCTTATAAAATCGAACTTTTTACCGAAAATTGCAAGTGGTGCAGTTGGCAAAAAAGAAAACCAAGATGGTAGCCTGGTATACCTTACTGTTTAAAATAAGACCATTATTTTCATATGATATAAACGTTGAGAGCCTGTAGATCTGATGTGTGTTGACCTTTTAGTTCACCTACATTAAATTTAACCTATCTTGTAGTTTTATTATTACTGAGGCTGAAAACAACTTATGCTAAATATCTCCTTCTGGGGTCACCAAAGGCTTATGTCAAAAGACAAAAAAATTCTGGTCCAGACTGTGAATGATAAACAAACCTGACTTACCCTACATTGGATCGCACCAGAATGTCTCGGTTGACTTACCCTACATTGGATCGCACCAGAATGTCTCGGTTGTCTTACCCTACATTGGATCGCACCAGAATGTCTAGGTTGACTTACCCTACATTGGATCGCACCAGAATGTCTCGGTTGTCAAAGATGGTGATGAAGAAGACTTGTACCACGATCAGATAAATAATGGACATTACACTTAACAGCGCCATCTTCAGGACACTACTGTTGTGCACAAACACAGCACAGGCAATCATGGACAGCACCACACAGAAACTGAAGTACTGTAAGAGAGGAAAGTATACTCACAATATACATAAAAAAAACCCGTCTAGTATCGTACTCAGTCGTGGCGGTCAGTCGAGTTCAATTACCCATGACAAAATCTATGCTCACTTTTAGAGAGCTCGACAAAAGATTCAGGAGACAGAGGTTTCAATCTAAGTTTTAATCCATTGCATTTTTTCCATTACTGACATAAGAGTTTAAAATAGCATCCATTTACATGAGATATAATATATATAACATAAAACAAGATCTGTGTTCTGAAATTGTGAGTATATGTAAAAATAAAGTTTTACTCTCTTTACTTCCATATTTACTGGTCAAGAGGAATATCTCTAAGTTCTGAGCCAATCAGATGCAAAGGTATCCTCCATCTAGGAATTGTGACTGTACTGAAGTTCTCTCTCTGTCTCTCTCTCCCTCCTCTCTTTCTCTCCCCCTCTCTCCTCCTCCTCTCTCTCTCTCTCTCTCCCCCTCTCTCTCTCCTCCTCCTCTCTCTCCCTCCCTCCCTCCTCTCTTTCTCTCCCCCTCCCCCTCTCTCTCTCCTCACTCTCTCTCTCTCCCTCCTCTCTTTCTCTCCCCCCTCTCTCCTCCTCTCTCTCTCTCTCCCCCTCTCCCTCCCTCCCTCCCTCCTCTCTTTCTCTCCCCCTCCCCCCTCTCTCTCCTCACTCTCTCTCTCTCCCTCCCTCTCTCTCTCTTTCCTCTCTTTCTCTCCCCCTCCCCCTCTCTCTCCCCCTCCCCCTCTCTCTCCCCCTCTCTCGCTCCTCCTCTCTCTCTCTCTCTCTCTCCCTCCTCTCTTTCTCTCCCCTCCCCTTCTCTCTCTCCTCACTCTCTCTCTCCCCCCTCTCTCTCTCCTCTCTCTCCTCCTCTCTCCCTCCTCACTCTCTCCCCCTCCCTCTCTTTCTCTCTCTCCTCACTCTCTCTCTCCTCTCTTTCTCTAACTCACCTCTGGGAAGTGTGAGGTGGCAGTGACTGGATGACAGACATTGACCTCTGATCCCATGGAAATATTGGCAAGATTGACCAGGGAGATGTTGACATTGTCTGTTTTAAACAGGTTTCCTAAGCAGGACTCCAAACTATTGGTGTCAAGTATAATCTATAAAAATGAAAAATCAACAAAGTATAAAAGCACTGCATAAAGTAAAATTATTTAATTCTAATTGGACTTCAGACTGGGTCATACTTGATGCATAACATAATTTTGGACCAGACTAAACATGCCTTTTATTTTATACCAACATTTTTAACAAATTCAGAATCCATGCATCAAATGTCACGTCTCAGATCTTGAATAAGATTCATGACAAAACCTAAGATCATAATGAACCTTACACTTTAAATGGTCTAAAATTAACCCTCAGAGAAATTTAATATTCTTTTTTAAGTGACATTGAAATTGTTCAAGTAACTTTGCAATAAGATCACAATACCCCACTGGTTGTTAAGGCAGACTTTGTATTCAACGTAAATGTCTGAAATTTTCCGGCTCCAGAAATATGGTCTTGATGAGAATCTTATCCCTTTAAATCATGTGACTAATGTGTCAAGATAAATCATGTGACTAATGTGTCAAGATAAATCATGTGACTAATGTGTCAAGATAAATCATGTGACCTATGTGTCAAGATAAATCATGTGACTAATGTGTCAAGATAAGGACATATGATGATGTCAAAGTAAATTTCTGTTTAAAGTTTGGCCGACTCACCTATCTACAGTGTAAAGATGTGACGTGCAATGGATTTCTCTAAAGAACCTTCAGTAAAAACTTGGACCCAAGTCAGAGATTTCGCTCAAATTCTGAGAGCTCAAATACCAGTAAACTCAAAGTTAAGTTTGAGATTCTTTTTGAGAAATCCAGATTAGGTCAAGAATTTTTTCCCCTCTCTAGTGACCTTGATATTGCTAAAATGACCTTGAGCATTGATCAGAACACACCTACAATGCTGTGACTGTCTAAAACATATCTGCTCTATAATTAGTCTGCATTTAAATTCCATGACTTTTACCAGTGACCATCACATTGTTCAAATAACAGTCCTACAACACATCACCTCTTTGTCATCTATGAACTTTTCATTCTCTCCATATTGCTAATATTATACATTTACTGACTGAGATCGAGGGCAACATGTTTTGTTGGACCCGAGGACAAAATGTTGCCCGAGATCAAATCGGCAACATTTGAATTTGAGGGTTCGACAAAACAAGTTGCCCGAGACCCAGCCATGAAATATTTTGCTATACCCTTGTAAATTTACAACCCTCAAGAAGAATTTTATTTTCAGTCGAAAAACATTTTGATGGATCCATGATGATATTTTTCTCTGAAATACTGCACCAAAATCTGCTCAGTCACCTTGATTACATTTTTTGTGTTATTAACGCCTCTGCCATTCACAAGGTTTTCAAAAATCAATGAACTTACTTGTATTTATCATGGATTTTCGTTGCTTATATGTTATAATTGTTCCTAGAGGGCTGAAGTAATGACAAAGTCTTGGAACATCACGAAATTAACAAGCTGACTTTTGAATGAACTTGTCATGGATAATTACAAGTTAACCTGAGTAACAGCAAATATTACTGCAATGATGTCCGACATTTCAAGAAACAGAATAAAGAAATCTCCCCTTCCCTCCTCTATTGTGGAGAGTATGATTTGTAAGTAATGTTCTTGTTGGATTTCACTAGCAACATTTGATTATCATGTTGCCCCCCTGTATTACGTTATTTTATCGTGAGAAATGAGAAACGTAATAATGGGACCGCCACTGTTACATGTAAATCTTGAAACTCAAATTGTTGCTCTGCTGTAGCCCTGCGATCACGGGTCAACATAAACAAGTCCAATGTTATTTATCACAACAAAAATAAAGCTGAACGAGAATTTACACATCAATAAATCTGAAAATGCGATGGATTTTGCCTAAAAGCAAAGAACGTTTGCGGGGGAAACTATTCATTTCAATCTATTCAAATTGTTAATGCAGTGAACGAATTGGAATAATAAGAATCAAACATTCTTTTTGAAGAATTTATTGATAAGTAAAAAATGGACATTTTACTCACAAACTTAACATAAAAGTGCGAAGCACTTTTTATTCAGTTTGCGAGTAAAATGTCCAGAGTTTACATTTGCACCTATGTTAAGTTTGCGAGTAAAATGTCCAGAGTTTACTCATTGATAAATTCTTCAAAAAGAAAGTTTAATCCTATACTGAATCTACACCACATGAGGATGCTATTAACTTGATCTATAATGTGTCCTTGTGGTTGTTTGAGAAAATCTCTGCTTATCTCGGGTACTTACAATGGAGGAGAAGGCACTAACGTACAGGCACAATATCTCTGCTTATCTTGGGTACTTACAATGGAGGTGAAGGCACTAACGTACAGGCACAATATCTCTGCTTATCTCGGGTACTTACAATGGATGTGAAGGCACTAACATACAGGCACAATATCTCTGCTTATCTCGGGTACTTACAATGGATGTGAAGGCACTAACGTACAGGCACAGTATCTCTGTTTATCTCAGGTACTTACAATGGAGGTGAAGGCACTAACGTACAGGCACAGTATGGCTAGGATGTATACCACCTGCTTCAGCCACTTGTGGACGGCTATTGTGCTGGCTATCCGCTGCAACACTCTCGGTGTACACTGCTCAATAAACATTCACTTTTCATTCAGAATCATGATTGAAACATGCAAAGAATCACTATAATATGCAATTTCAAAGATATCAGCTCTTCTGTGATGGAGGTATGTTCAGTATTCTACTGAACAGTTTGGTGGAAAGGCCGGGTGAATACATATTTCATAGACTGGTTAGGTAGGTAATGATATTGCCTGTGAAAGTATATGAATTTTGTTCATTTTACTCGATGGAATACAATAAACTGACCATAAAAAAAAAAAGAAATTTGTGTCTGTGTATGGTGTAGTAGCACATTTCGGGGTCTGTTACGTTTGAAATATAACTGTTGTATAATTTTTATTTCTCCTTTTGATGTTCAATGTTTCCATCTGGCTGTCAATGTTGATTGATTGATTGATTGATGTTTTCCACCACACTCAACATTTTTTCAGTTATCTGGTGGCGCCCAGTTTTTGTTGGTGGAAGAGAGAACTCAAATACAATGTACCTGGGAAGAGACCACCGACCTTCTGAAAGTAAACTGGGAAACTTTCGCACTTACCGGCGCGAGCGGGATTCGAACCTGCGCCGACAGAGGTGAGAGGCCGTGTGATTTTGAGTGCGATGCTCTAACCACTCGGCCACAGAGGCCCCTGGCTGTCAATGTTTTCAAATGCTGACTTACTCCTGTATAAGGGAATTTGGGCAAACTTATAAAAAAGAGGGACCAATCAGAATTTCGTACAAAATTAACACCTTCGATTCACAACGACACAACACAATACTTGATATGAACCAAAGTATTCTAAATCACAAGTGAATAGTGATAAATGGCAATATACAAAATAATCAACTTACCATGAATTTTTCACACAGGATCAGGAGAAACAGGCAGGTACTAATTGTGATTGTGAATGGATAAAGGATGATCATAATCACGGAACTGAAACAGACAAGAAAATCGAGATCACTATAATAGAACTGAAACAGACGAGAAAATCGAGATCGCTATAACAGAACTGAAACAGACGAGGAAATCGAGATCACTAAAATAGAACTGAAACAGACGAGAAAATCGAGATCGCTATAACAGAACTGAAACAGACGAGGAAATCGAGATCACTAAAATAGAACTAAAACAGACGAGAAAATCGAGATCACTATAATAATAGAACTGAAACAGACGAGAAAATCGAGATCACTATAATAGAACTGAAACAGACGAGAAAATCGAGATCATTATAATAGAACTGAAACAGACGAGAAAATCGAGATCACTAAAATAGAACTGAACAGACGAGAAAATCGAGATCACTATAATAATAGAACTGAAACAGACGAGAAAATCGAGATCACTATAATAGAACTAAAACAGACGAGAAAATCGAGATCACTAAAACAGAACTGAAACAGACGAGAAAATCGAGATCACTATCATAGAACTGAAACAGACGAGAAAATCGAGATCACTATCATAGAACTGAAACAGACGAGAAAATCGAGATCACTATCATAGAACTGAAACAGACGAGAAAATCGAGATTGTGAATGGTTGATCACTATGGTAGAACTGAAATCGACAACAAAATCTCCACTGTACATATATAAGTACAGACTAATAATGATCATGGAATTGAAACAGTTAATTAACAAAATTCTCAATTGTGAATGGTCACAAAATAAGAATTTTTGCCATTAAATTGGTTCAATGTGCTTGCATTTAACTGTAATGTATGACGTGAGAAGGGCTTATCAATGAACTTGTGTCTAAAGGATCCAACGTTCAAAAAAGGTTTGGGTGCGAAATCTACACCGAGATCATTTCAAAGATGGAATATTGCTACATTATAACATGGGAAGCTGACGATGGAGAAATTGTGATAATTTTGAGCTGTTAGTTTGTTAACAGTATGTTCAGTATAAGTACGAAGCAGGTGAGGGAGGAATGTAGTGGTCAGCCGGGTTCGATCGCCGGTGAGGGAGGAATGTAGTGGTCAGCCGGGTTCGATCGCCAGTGAGGTAGGAATGTAGCGATCAGCCGGGTTCGATCGCCGGTGGCCAGATAGCTTAGTTGGTAGAGCACCTGACTAGAGATTCAAGGGGCCCGGGTTCAAATCCCGGTCTGGTCTGTTGCATTTTCTCCCTTCCTGTAACATGTACTTAATATTTGTGTAATAAATGATCAATGCCTGTTCAAAACTGTTGAAATAAGGAACATTCTCCTAATATAGGTATATGTTCCGAGTGACTTTTGACCTTTCAAACATCGACCTTGGTCCAAATGTCCCCGGTCCCAAGCACAGACACGACAGTGACTATATGCTTCCTCGAAATGTTTAGAGAGCATAAGAATTGAATCAGAATTTCCTGTGCATATGCACATCTACACAGTATGCCCTAATAAATTACAAAAAAAGTTTTCTGAAATTCTGTTAAGCAGTTCAGAGGAGAAAGGCTGATAGGAAAAGAATCAATGGGTAAAAAATATGATCATTGTGTGCGGTATACATATGAAAATATTAGCAGTGTGTGGGGTATAATACATATAAAAATATGATCATTGTGTGGGGTATACATATGAAAGCAACCAACACTAACTGTTAAAAATGTTTGGCCAAAGTTAAAGCTTTTAAAAAGTAGGTAAAACCCAAAGATAAATGCCAGGAGCTAGGTCAAAAATTTTGCCAACTAAAGAAAGGTCTTGTCAAAAAGAACACACATTTGTCATGTTCAAAAATGAAAGCCGTATCACCAACTATTAAAAATTATGGCCAAGATTAAGTCTTTCAAAAGTAGGTCAAACCCAAAGTTCAAGTCAAAGATTTTGGTACCAAAAGAAAGGTCTTGTCGTAAGGAGTGCACATGCGGAAGATGAAAGTCCTAACACCTTACGGCCAAGGTTAATGATTTTACAGAGTACCCTAAATCTCTGATTACAAGGAGCATCAAAAGATTAATGTGAGGATTTCAATTGTCCAAGCTATACAAAGGTTTGATCCCTGTGGCCAGATATATCTTCCGGGAATAGCAATTGCTTAGAATCGTTGAAACATACTCACTGAGGAATGACAACAAGCTTAGAATCCTCATAGTAAATCCTCATGTGACTTATAGTAAATCCTCATGTAATCCTCATGTGACTTATAGTAAATCCTCATGTGACTTATAGTGATAAAAATGTCAATGAAACATACTCACTGAGGAATGATGACAAGCTTAGAATCCTCATGTGACTTATAGTAATAAAATCATCACTGAAACATACTCACTGATAATGAGCTGAATGTATACTTACTGAGGAATGATAATGAGCTGTATGTATACTTACTGAGGAATGATAACGAGCTGTATGGTATACTTACTGAGGAATGATAACGAGCTGTATGGTATACTTACTGAGGAATGATAACGAGCTGTATGTATACTTACTGAGGAATGATAACGAGCTGTATGGTATACTTACTGAGGAATGATAACGAGCTGTATGTATACTTACTGAGGAATGATAACGAGCTGTATGGTACACTTACTGAGGAATGATAACGAGCTGTATGTATACTTACTGAGGAATGATAACAATCTGTATGGTATACTTACTGAGGAATGATAACGAGCTGTATGTATACTTACTGAGGAATGATAACGAGCTGTATGTATACTTACTGAGGAATGATAACGAGCTGTATGGTATACTTACTGAGGAATGATAACGAGCTGTATGTATACTTACTGAGGAATGATAACGAGCTGTATGGTACATATAAAGAGGAGCAAGATCAGACTACATGCCAAATGCGACACAAACATGGAGTCACGCACGCGATGGAACTGAAAAGCGTTAAAATGTGCTGTTAGTAAAGTGCAGGTGTGTGAATTCACTCACACTAATACGTGCTTATATTAATTCTCAAACTATAACACGGTGAATATTTGAAAAAACTAATAGGAAATGTGACTAAATTGTTTGTGAATTTGGCAAAATGAAAAATTAATTCTATTTAACATTAGTAATTAAAACAAAACAGTTACTGAATTATCAACTTAATAATTAATGTAATATCGTATTTTGCCAAATATAATACACACTCCCCCCCTCCCCCGATTCGATGTGAGAAGTGGGTGTGTATCATATACGCGCATGTACCTCTTTAGGTTTTTGACTCGTTTTTCTTTCAGGTGAAATTCAACAGTTAATACCTATATCCAATATATAGCCTATATATGTACAGAAGCTACAAATATGTACACGTTTAAACGCTGTTAACTCACCTACACGTTTAAGCATTGTTGATTTACCTACGCGTTTAAACGTTGTTAATTTACCTACATGTTTAAGTGTTGTTAATTTACCTACGCGTTTAAACGTTGTTAATTTACCTACATGTTTAAGTGTTGTTAATTTACCTACACGTTTAAACGTTGTTAATTTACCTACATGTTTAAGTGTTGTTAATTTACCTACGCGTTTAAACGTTGTTAATTTACCTACACGTTTAAGCATTGTTGATTTACCTACATGTTTAAGTGTTGTTAATTTACCTACACATTTAAACGTTGTTAATTTACCTACACGTTTAAGCATTGTTGATTTACCTACACGTTTAAACGTTGTTAATTTACCTACATGTTTAAGTGTTGTTAATTTACCTATGCGTTTAAACGTTGTTAATTTACCTACATGTTTAAGTGTTGTTAATTTACCTACACGTTTAAACGTTGTTAATTTACCTACATGTTTAAGTGTTGTTAATTTACCTACGCGTTTAAACGTTGTTAATTTACCTACACGTTTAAGCATTGTTGATTTACCTACATGTTTAAGTGTTGTTAATTTACCTACACATTTAAACGTTGTTAATTTACCTACACGTTTAAGCATTGTTGATTTACCTACATGTTTAAGTGTTGTTAATTTACCTACACGTTTAAATGTTGTTAATTTACCTGCATGTTAAAGTGTTGTTAATTTACCTACATGTTAAAGTGTTGTTAATTTACCTACACGTTTAAACGTTGTTAATTTACTTACATGTTTAAGTGTTGTTAATTTACCTACACGTTTAAACGTTGTTAATTTACCTACACGTTTAAGCATTGTTGATTTACCTACATGTTTAAGTGTTGTTAATTTACCTACGCGTTTAAGCGTCGTTGATTTACCTACGCGTTTAAACGTTGTTAATTTACCTACATGTTTAAGTGTTGTTAATTTACCTACACGTTTAAATGTTGTTAATTTACTTACATGTTTAAGTGTTGTTAATTTACCTACATGTTTAAGTGTTGTTAATTTACCTACGCGTTTAAGCGTCGTTGATTTACCTACATGTTTAAGTGTTGTTAATTTACCTACAAGTTTAAGTGTTGTTAATTTACCTACATGTTTAAGTGTTGTTAATTTACCTACATGTTTAAGTGTTGTTAATTTACCTACGCGTTTAAACGTTGTTAATTTACCTACACGTTTAAGCATTGTTGATTTACCTACATGTTTAAGTGTTGTTAATTTACCTACACATTTAAACGTTGTTAATTTACCTACACGTTTAAGCATTGTTGATTTACCTACACGTTTAAACGTTGTTAATTTACCTACATGTTTAAGTGTTGTTAATTTACCTATGCGTTTAAACGTTGTTAATTTACCTACATGTTTAAGTGTTGTTAATTTACCTACACGTTTAAACGTTGTTAATTTACCTACATGTTTAAGTGTTGTTAATTTACCTACGCGTTTAAACGTTGTTAATTTACCTACACGTTTAAGCATTGTTGATTTACCTACATGTTTAAGTGTTGTTAATTTACCTACACATTTAAACGTTGTTAATTTACCTACACGTTTAAGCATTGTTGATTTACCTACATGTTTAAGTGTTGTTAATTTACCTACACGTTTAAATGTTGTTAATTTACCTGCATGTTAAAGTGTTGTTAATTTACCTACATGTTAAAGTGTTGTTAATTTACCTACACGTTTAAACGTTGTTAATTTACTTACATGTTTAAGTGTTGTTAATTTACCTACACGTTTAAACGTTGTTAATTTACCTACACGTTTAAGCATTGTTGATTTACCTACATGTTTAAGTGTTGTTAATTTACCTACGCGTTTAAGCGTCGTTGATTTACCTACGCGTTTAAACGTTGTTAATTTACCTACATGTTTAAGTGTTGTTAATTTACCTACACGTTTAAATGTTGTTAATTTACTTACATGTTTAAGTGTTGTTAATTTACCTACATGTTTAAGTGTTGTTAATTTACCTACGCGTTTAAGCGTCGTTGATTTACCTACATGTTTAAGTGTTGTTAATTTACCTACAAGTTTAAGTGTTGTTAATTTACCTACATGTTTAAGTGTTGTTAATTTACCTACATGTTTAAGTGTTGTTAATTTACCTACATGTTTAAGTGTTGTTAATTTACCTACGCGTTTAAACGTTGTTAATTTACCTACATGTTTAAGTGTTGTTAATTTACCTACGCGTTTAAACGTTGTTAATTTACCTACATGTTTAAGTGTTGTTAATTTACCTACATGTTTAAGTGTTGTTAATTTACCTACATGTTTAAGTGTTGTTAATTTACCTACGCGTTTAAACGTTGTTAATTTACCTACATGTTTAAGTGTTGTTAATTTACCTGTCTAATCTCTAGAAAATTACTTCAGGAATGTAAAATTGTAGAAAATTTAATGCTTACACCCTGTAACAAATCAAATTATTATGAAACGGCCAATCAAAATCCATTGGATTTTAATAATTCATCATCGTGCAAAAGTGACACAATATTACGAGACCGCCATCATGATCAGCACATATTTTACAAAAGCTGTGGTTGTGTAGATTTGCTTTGTCACTTGATTTTGTCAGCCCCCCTCAATCAGGGTAGCTATTGCTCTCTTTCTCTCTGTAGCTTGCTGCATGATTTCCTGGAAATATGCGATTACTAATTTTAACTTTTCTTTTGCAGTAAATGGTTGATATGTTTTACCATGGATCTAAGTGCAGCCAAATTTTGGAGAGTTATGTTTTAATTCTTCACTTCACTACCATCTATAATGCATTGTTTTCACTGACAGAGCACTGATCAATTACGACACCAATTAGATCATCATGGCTTTAATTATCATCATTTTTATAATTACCAAGAGTGGTCTATATATCTCGTGGCTTTGTTTATCATTTTTCGAAGCTTTGGTGGTGCCTGTTGATTATAATTCACATTGAACACTTGTTCAATATTTTAATTTTATTTCGTAATGTCAGCTATTTAATTGATTTGTTTAAACAAAGAAAATATTGAGCCTGTTAAAACTTTAATCCTATAAAAGCTCATGCTTTCCCAAAGATATTCCGTAAAGATTACCACTAAGTATGAAGACAAGTTTACTGTTTTCTTAAAATTTTGCTGTGCTGTATGTAAATTATTGTGCTTCAATGAGAACTTAGTAATACATTATTGCCACAAAGATATATCTATTAATATTAACCACAGAGAATAAAGTTGACAATACCACTTGGTCAGAATTTCTGCACCATATCATATACTGTAGAATCTTTTAAATTCGTGGGGGCCAATTTTTGTGGATTGCTGAATTTTTACGCGTTCAAGGGGACGTAATTTCGTGGATTTATATATTTGTAAGAAAGAAAACTCTGGAATGTTTGTTTTGTTGAGGATGTAAATTCGTGGGTGAGGGGTACCCACAAATTCCACGAAAATTGAGCCACCACGAATGATTCCTCAGTACACACGAACTGCAATTTTATCTCACATTTTCAGATCCAAAAAGAGGCTGCATATTAAATACCATACCTATGCATTATATTTGGCAAAAAGATATATTCAAATCAAACAAAGGGAAACTGAATTAAATAAGTAATCTGATTAAAATAAAAACAAGACTAAATTTATTGTCAGTGAAGTGGTACATTCAACAATGAAATGATTATAGTTCTTACCTTTTCTTCGAGATCCGGCTTGAGAAATTTGAGGGGAAACACTTTAACATGTTCTGACCGGAGATGGTCGATGCTGCGAGCATCAATTGCACGACCTAGATATTCATTCACCTCGTCGTCGGGGTTCTTAGTTTCAATGTTATTTCCAAAACCAAGTCTGCAGAAATGAGACACTGAGTCAGCAAAGCACACAAACACAAAATTTAGAGCACATGTTTGTCCTATTTCTTCTGCCACTTTTAAAAATTTGTCTAACTTGATAAGCCCCTTCATGGTAAAATCTCCAAATGGGGGAGTCAATCCAACCACTATCAATAAAATATTGTAATACTGTAGATTCCTTATTTTACGCGAGAACTTCTTATCGCGCAATGACTCGATCATGGACGTCAATTCGCGAGAAAATAAATTTGCAAGTCCTCTGTTGATCAAGTGTTTTTGCATGTATTTTAGCAATATGAAAATAAAAGCGAGAAATATTTTTTCACTAATGATATTTCTCGCAAAATTACGCAATAATAAATTCCTCACATATATTTAGGAATTTACAGTATTCTGTGGTAGCTGGCGAGTAAGACTTATTGACCCAGAACTTCCCCTCACAGACACGGCAATGTACAGGAGAGTTGGGATGACACGGCACTGTACAGGAGAGTTGGGATGTGGTGTGATACATATTGTTATTCTGCACATATTGTCGTCTGTGAGGATATTAACTACTTTGCATTATTGCTTTTGTACAAAAAGTGAAAGATTATGACGTTAAATCGTCAACACTACTACCCGACGTTATTATGATGTCACAATGAATGTTTATTTTTCAACGTTATCAGGTAACTATGAAATGTTCACGACAATCTGCCTGAAGAGCCTAATTAGGGCGAAAGTACTAGCAGGTACTGATTGTTGATGAGTATGTGATAATATTGGATTTTATGTTTTATTTTTGCATGCATTTCATAAATGAGATTCTGAAACAGATTAATTTGTAATTTTTGATGAACTTCATTTTAGATTTTTAACTATAATTGATATTTTGCAACTGCTAAAATGATGCTTTATATTTTTAATAATGAATTCCAAATACATATTAGTTCATTTCTCCATTTTTATTTCTGTATAACATTTGTTAAATGCCATCACTGCGGAAAATAAGCAACCTGTTTTAAAAGACCCCCTGTCATATGTGACCCTTTTCTCCATTCTCTGTTGGGCAGTCTATCAGTACAGGTTTGACTGTACAAATAAGAGGAAGCAATCGAAGCTTATTTACGGACAACTATGAACGATATTCTTTTTAAATAAAAAGATCTTTGTCAGGGCTTTAAAATCATGGGTATGCAGATGACAAACTGAACACAAAAGTCTGCATGAACAAATCAATTTTTCTGAATCGTACGATTACAAAAGTGCTGACTAAAAGGCAACTTGATAACTACAGGGAAATATGTAATTTCCGAGTTGCCCAATAGTTCTTTCCCTTTGTGGAACTCTTACACACAGTGAGACGCAAAACATACTATTTTCCACATGCGGTGGGTACAAATGCTTATCGCTGCCTTCATATATTGCCTAAAGGCCGATTATCAGACATCATGCAACCACCCAAACTGCAAATATTAGTAAGTTTGTGAATATTTAATGATAAAATAGCTCAAACAAAAATCAATAATCACCATTTTTCTTTGATTAAAATAACACTCGTGCAGAAGAGGAAATAAAAAATAATATCATATTTAATTTGATGGCCTAATTCAAACAAATATTGTTCTTGATATGGTCAGTTTAATGTATACCAACGGCTGATATAAACAAAATTTACACTTTCATTAGGGGTCATCCATAATTGTCAACCATTTTCCAAAGTGTGCAAAAAACACACTTTTTGAGACCCCCCCCCCCCCCCCCCCTCAAAAAGTGTACATCAACCATTTTTAAATTCCCAACAAGAAGGTCGACAATCGAGTTTATGAGCAATTTAGTTCAAACAATGAGTTCTTTAATATTGGAACCCCTATTTCTTGTTATATATGAATGATATGTTTTATAAATGTGCAAATCTTGTGTACATAATAGATTTTTATAGAAAAAAATAAAGATGTCTCTGTCTCATCTTGTCGTCTTTTTTATAGGCATTACACTTTTGTAACATGACCAATACTTTTATGAAATAAATCCGGAAGAGAAAAAAAGAGCCTACGGTAAAATTGTCGATTTTTTACCCCCTCCCCCCGAGCGTGCCTTTTGCACGCTTTGGAAAATGGTTGACAATTATGGATGACCCCTTACTTAAAATTTATCCGTATTTACATAGGTAGTCTATAGTATATGTATACATCCTGTACCCACTCAAGCGTTCAACAGAACACGTACTGAACGTACCTCCATCACAGAAGAGCTGATATCTCGGAAGTTGCGTATTAAATGTATAAATATAGAACAGTCCTAGCAGGACTATAAATACCCCCTGCAAGGCACATTGGATGATGGGAAATGGTGAATTTGTGCTCATTGATGAATAAACACATCCTTTTGACATGAAGATTGTTGAAAGCAATTAATGTAAATGCACAGGGTTTGACATTTACTTTTTTGAGCACTAGACCAGTCGGGCTACTTCAAATGACTAGACCTGACTTTATATCCACTAGCCCTGACCAACTTTCCAGAAAAAAACCCTGATAGTTTCTCCATATTTAAATACTTCATGTAAATGACAAACGTTTACGACGTAATCTATTAACTTGATAAACACTTTATTATAGTCAATTCAAATAAACTGTTTAAAATTAACATCGAGTAGATGTCGTAAAACATCACTACCGACCGCGACTTATTTATTAGAACTAAAAATAGAGATTATTCCACCACACGGTTCAAGATTGGTAGTTTCTTGTTTATTATTTAACACGACCAGTCGGACTAGTAAATCGACATTTTACCCGACCGGACCTATCATTTAGTAGACTAGGTTGGTCGGACGTGCCTTAGTGTCAAACCCTGATGCAAGACTATATATTCTACAGTAGTGTGTTACTCAGAATATTGAAGAGATGTTTAATATAATTTCTGAATATTACATGGATAACTACTATTCAGCGTATATGGGCGAGAGAATGAAAATATCCATAATTTCCTTGAATGTTAACACAACATCATTGTGTACATAATATTTACACAAAGATTGAATCAAATCTGTTCATTGCTTTTTTAATATACTTTGGAAACTGCATGACAACACCCCCTCAAAATGGACGAAAAATATCTATAACTTCCCTGAATATGAAAATATCTCGATCAAAATAGCAGGTGCACAACTTCATAATTCATATATCAAAGATATACACATAAAGTTTGAATGAAATCTGTTCATTGGTGTTAAAGATATCCTCTGGAAAAATGATGTCTACAGACAGATGGACAGACGGACAAGGTGACTCCAGTGTATAGATAAAAATAGGCATTTAAGATGTTCATTTAAGACAAGAATTACAAACACTGCTGTCCTGGTGTTACCCACTTGTTGTGGATGTTAGCGTTTCTGTCATTGTTAAACCCCATCAGCTTCATGTCTTTCGATGTGCCATTCATGGCTAGAGAGTTCCTGCTCCGCATGTTAGGGAGGGTTCTTGACTTCTCCTGCAAAAATCAAAAATGTCTTAAAAACTCATATATGCCCCCCGTGTGGAAATATTGAAAAGGGATATTAGATTTACCATATGATACACACATGAGTTGACCCGCGTGTAAGTCGGGGACCTGCTTTTTTTGAGAAATTTTTAGGTTTTCACATTGACCCTTTTACAAGTCGGATTGAATTTTTTAAAAATCAGATTGCCTGTGTCAACTCAATACCTATTACATGTCCATTCTAATATTTCCTGAACATTAATCTTTATTATTGATAAGTCCATGTTAATTTTTACTTTGAATTGGATATCTGAAATAGACATTTAGGTACAATATGATTACTGTCTAGGCTATCTTATATTAGGTACAATATGATTACTGTCTAGGCTATCTTATATTAGGTACAATATGATCACTGTCTAGGCTATCTTATATTAGGTACAATATGATCACTGTCTAGGCTATCTTATATTAGGTACAATATGATCAGTCTAGGCTATCTTATATTAGGGAGTGCTCACTGGTACAATATGATCACTGTCTAGGCTATCTTATATTAGGTACAATATGATCACTGTCTAGGCTATCTTATATTAGGTACAATATGATTAATGTCTAGGCTATCTTATATTAGGTACAATATGATCACTGTCTAGGCTATCTTATATTAGGGAGTGCTTACTGCCCAAACCATCCATCCAGTAAAGTAATAGATCAATTACTATAGCTTCATTATAATATTTGACGACAATCCATCTGTTCATCCTTGTCAAACTATGAAAGGGGGCACACACCGTCAGGTGGATTGTCAAACTATGAAAGGGGGCACACACCGTCAGGTGGATTGTCAAGCTATGTGAAGGGGGCACACACCGTCAGGTGGATTGTCAAGCTATGAAAGGGGGCACACACCGTCAGGTGGATTGTCAAACTATGAAAGGGGGCACACACCGTCAGGTGGATTGTCAAGCTATGTGAAGGGGGCACACACCGTCAGGTGGATTGTCAAGCTATGAAAGGGGGCACACACCGTCAGGTGGATTGTCAAACTATGAAAGGGGGCACACACCGTCAGGTGGATTGTCAAGCTATGAAAGGGGGCACACACAGTCAGGTGGATTGTCAAGCTATGAAAGGGGGCACACACCGTCAGGTGGATTGTCAAACTATGAAAGGGGGCACACACCGTCAGGTGGATTGTCAAGCTATGAAAGGGGGCACACACAGTCAGGTGGATTGTCAAGCTATGAAAGGGGGCACACACCGTCAGGTGGATTGTCAAATATTATAATGAAGCTATGGTAATTAATCTATCATCTGGAGTCTGTTACAATAAGAGATCTACAAACCCTGGTTTACTGGGATCTGCTACAATAAGAGATCTACAAACCCTGGTTTTACTGGGATCTGCTACAATAAGAGATCTACAAACTCTGGTTTTACTGGGATCTGCTACAATAAGAGATCTACAAACTCTGGTTTTACTGGGATCTGCTACAATAAGAGATCTACAAACCCTGGTTTACTGGGATCTGTTACAATAAGAGATCTACAAACCCTGGTTTACTTGGATCTGCTACAATAAGAGATCTACAAACCCTGGTTTTACTGGGATCTGCTACAATGAGAGATCTACAAACTCTGGTTTTACTGGGATCTGCTACAATAAGAGATCTACAAACCCTGGTTTTACTGGGATCTGCTACAATAAGAGATCTACAAACTCTGGTTTTACTGGGATCTGCTACAATAAGAGATCTACAAACCCTGGTTTACTGGGATCTGCTACAATAAGAGACCTACATACTCTAGTTTACTGGGATCTGCTACAATAAGAGACCTACATACTCTAGTTTACTGGGATCTGCTACAATAAGAGATCTACAAACCCTGGTTTACTGGGATCTGTTACAATAAGAGATCTACAAACCCTGGTTTACTGGGATCTGCTACAATAAGAGATTTAAAAACTCTGGTTTTACTGGGATCTGCTACAATAAGAGATCTACAAACCCTGGTTTACTGGGATCTGTTACAATAAGAGATCTACAAACCCTGGTTTACTGGGATCTGCTACAATAAGAGATTTAAAAACTCTGGTTTTACTGGGATCTGCTACAATAAGAGATCTACAAACCCTGGTTTACTGGGATCTGTTACAATAAGAGATCTACAAACCCTGGTTTTACTGGGATCTGCTACAATGAGAGATCTACAAACCCTGGTTTTACTGGGATCTGCTACAATAAGAAATGTCTCGATCTTGTTGTCCTTAATGAAGGAATTTCTGTCCGCTCCGTTTCCTACTTCTACATCATATTCTCCATGGAGACAGTCCAGCGTTTCCTTGGTAATATGTACTCTCCTGAAAACAATGCATCAATGATAGCATAATCTTGTTATGTATAGAACCTAATAATCTAATAGAGAAATAGAAATACATTTTTTATATGCAAGGTCCAATTCTCCGTATCTTGATGTTGTCGTATGTTTCATTTGTATGAGCACATTCATACTTTCTGAGTAAGCCTACATTAGTCAACTTATATCCTAACAAGAGGCACATGGGCTATATCTCTCACCCGAGTCACCATGACACTGCTGTTGTTCAGCTGTTAAGGAGCATGACATAACCAAACTTGAATTCACATGACATAGGGATGCCTCAATATAAATACATGTATAACTAACATGACCTTGGATAAGGCAAAGGTCAAAGATTGTAGCAATAAATTAAGGTCTTGCAATAGGAAATCTATTTACAAAATATGAAAGCTCTACTTTAAATAGTTTAGATATTGAATAGGATAGGTTTTCATAAAAGTAGATCAAATTCCAAGGTCAAGGACACAGGTTCTTGAGAAGATTTTCAAATGAACCCACCCTATTTTTGCCTTTTCTTGATTACCTCCCCTTTGACAAACTTGAATTTCTTTACCCAAGGATGATTTGTGCCAAGTTTGATTGAAATTGGCACTGTGGTTCTGGAGAAGATTTTTAAACGATGCCACAAATTTTCCCTGCTTCTTAATAAGCGTCTTCCTACGTGTGTGACAAATGAACAATATCATAGACAAAGTAATTCTAAGTGCTACATTGCTAGAGCAACATAACTATGCAGTTAATTTTTCTATTTAGCACCTACCCTGGCATTCCACCTGCCTCCATATTGTTGGCCAGAGTGACATCATTGGACCAGACATCAAACTGCCACTTCCTGAGACCTATGACCCCACAATGGACACGCCCACTGTGAATTCCGACCCTCATATTAACTTCCACACCAGTCACATTCCTCACCAACCTGAAAAGACCATCAAGATTAAATCATACACAAATAATGTACTCTCTGTGTAATATTTTCACTTGGCATAAGATGCATGTGTAAAGTTTGATCGTCCTAGCCCTAACGGTTTGGTCTGTATCCTGCTAATAGTGATGACCTTGACCTTGAAAAACAACGAGGAATCTTTCACTCGACAAAAAGTGTATATGTATAAAGTTTAACGGTCCTAGCTGCAAAAGTTTGTTCTGCATATTGCCTACAAGGTTTTCCTATGAAGTGATACTGCGACCTTGACCTTTGACCTTGAAAGATAATAGGCATCTTCCTCTCATCATGATGATCAATGTTTAAAGTTGCAATATTTTGGAGATTATGGTTAGGTTTTTATCACGCCTCAGACAAAATTGTTGAAATCTAATTGGTCAGATCTTGGTCACATGACGCTGTGAAAAAGTGAAAAAAACCGTATCATGCGAGTAAAATCCGTATTGGGCGAGTAATTTTATTTATCGTCGGGTTCGACTTGCAGCCGTGTCAAAAGGAAAGACATTTGACTAAGTTGTATGATATGCTAGACACCCACATATACAGTTAGAGGTCTTCGACGTGATAAATTTGTTACACAGTTAGTTAGTGACCTGATACGGAAAAATACATGGTGTGAAAAGAAAACCCGTTACGGGTTTTCTTTTCACACCATGTATTTTTCCGTATCAGGTCACTAACTAACTGTGTAACTAATAGTATCCTGCCTACAATGTTTTCCTACTAGGTGATACTACGACCTTGTCCTTTGACCTCTAACCTTGACAAACAATAGACATCTTCCTCTCTTCATGGCAATCAAATGTACTAAGTTGCAATATCCTGGAGCTTACGGTTCAGGTTGTATCCTGTCTACAATGTTTTGCTACTAAGTGATACTGTCACCTTGATCTTTGACCTCTAACCTTGAAAAACAAAAGGCATCTTCCTCTCATCATGAATCATGATGATCAAATGTACAAAGTTGCAATGTCCTGGAGATTACGGTTCAGATTGTATTCTGCCTACAAGGTTTTCCTACTAATTAAGTAATACTACGACTTTGACCTTTGACTTCTGACCTTGAAAAACAATAGGCATCTTCCTCTCATCATGGTGATGAAATGTACCAAGTTGTAAAATCCTGCACTTACGGTTTGGTCTGTATCCTGCCTACAAAGGTCCGGACAGACTGATGGACGTCATACCACAATAATTCGATGTGCGTATAATAATATTGATGTACATAGAATAAATGCATTAAAAGCTATTTACGATTAAGTTTAGGTTTTAATTGTCAAAATGGAAGTGATTATTTTTAAGAACTAATTTAAGTCCTTCCAGTAAACATCCTTTAGAAAATTGTGCATTTAAAATATCCGGATGTTTATCAATCCAGTAGTTGACGACTTTCAGTTCTAACGCATGTGGGATGCTGATATATAAACTGATGAGGATAATATTAGAATTCACATTTTCAGGAATATAATTTAGAAAGTCCAAACCTTCTTTAATGTAACTAGAAACTAATTTACAGAGAGGTTTAAGTATGATGATAATAAATTCTCCGTGTACTTGATGCTGGTCCAGCAATGATTGGCCAAATTTTCCAGTCATTAGGGTGAGGCAACTTAATATGTACCTTTTTACAGGTTTTAACAGCATCTTGAATTTCCTTAGATTTCTAAATTTTGGGTGATCTGTATAATTTCATGTTACTGGATTTAAATTTACTTCAAATTTTGTTGAATAATCTCCTTTATCCTTTGTTAGTTACCAGAATTTTTTCGAATTATTTTTTTTACTTTGAGCATTGTTTGGTGATCTTCGCTAGTTATCAATTCATTATGAAACCGAGCATTCTGGAGTACGTTTAAAACCATTTCTTTATAGCGAAGCTTATCAGGGATGTGACTGAATTCCTCTGAAATCAAAGGAAAACTGTTCAAAAAGGGAGGAAAACACTTCACTCTACCTGGAAAAATATCATTTTCTGCCACTTTAGATCAAATCCAGAGCGCTTCATTTTTTCGAAAATTGAGCAAATCAGAGGATTTCCTCTGAAAAGAGGAAAAATGACAGCCCTGCTTATTCATGATCACAATGGCTCTACCTTTGTTTGCTTCGTTAATTACAATATTTGGATCACTCCTCAATTCATTAATAACTGATTTTTGTGCAAAGGAAATATAACTTTTGCTCTTAAATTCTCCCTTGTTAGAGATGGCAGATGATTTCAGATAACCTAAGTACTCATCTATATGTTTGTATCTGTTGATGGGGAGGGGGGGGGGTGTCAAATCAGGTGACAGAAATATAATTTTTGACGCTATGCGTATGTTTCTTACCAATTTGGAACAATCTGATAATATGAAGAAAATCATACAACCCAGAGATATCATCAAGAGCCGATGACCAGCACACACACCCCCAATCTAAAAAACATGCTAACCAAAGCCCGTTTTACAACCCTGGAGTTTTGACAAGTAATATATATATCAAGCACGATGAGAAAATTAACAGGTTGAATATCCACAGAGGTAGTGCATTTGTCAAGGTTCTCATCTCACCAAACTTTCCACTATTACAAAATTTGCTTGTTTTTTAAAGACACAATCAGAATATTTTGTCTTGCAGAAAGTGACATGTGCATGAATGATTACAATGTGATGAGACAGCAAACATTAAACGCGAGTTTGACAGTATTCATACAAGTTTGAGAGTATACATACGAGCTTGACGGTATACATACAAGTTTGACGGTATACATACAAGTTTGACAGTTATATATATACATACGAGTTTGACAGTATACATACGAGTTTGACGGTATACATACGAGTTTGACAGTATACATACGAGTTTGACGGTATACATACGAGTCTGACAGTTATATATACATACGAGTTTGACAGTTATATATACATATGAGTTTGACGGTATACATACAAGTTTGACAGTTATATATACATACAAGTTTGACGGTATACATACGAGTTTGACGGTATACATACGAGTTTGACGGTATACATACAAGTTTGACAGTATACATACGAGTTTTACAGTTATATATACATACAAGTTTGACGGCATACATACGAGTTTGACGGTATACATACGAGTTTGACAGTTATATATACATACGAGTTTGACGGTATATACATACGAGTTTGACAGTTATATATACATACGAGTTTGACGGTATACATACGAGTCTGATGGTATACATACGAGTTTGACGGTATACATACGAGTTTGACAGTTATATATACATACGAGTTTGACGGTATACATACGAGTTTGACAGTATACATACGAGTTTGACGGTATACATACGAGTTTGACAGTTATATATACATACGAGTTTGACGGTATACATACGAGTTTGACGGTATACATACGAGTTTGACAGTATACATATGAGTTTGACGGTATACATACGAGTTTGACGGTATACATACGAGTTTGACGGTAATTATTTACATACGGGTTTGACAGTATACATATGAGTTTGGCAGTATACATACGAGATGGCATCAATCATGTCCAGCCCCATCTCCACACAACACTGGGCGTGGTCAGGACGGGCCTCTGGGAGACCGCTGACACAGTAATAGCAGTCCCCCAGAATCTTAATTCTCAGGCAGTGGTTGTCTGCTGCCAAGCGGTCAAATCGGGCAAACAATTCATTGAGAAGTTGAACAAGCTCCTGGGCAGTGCACTGCGAGGACAGCTGCGTAAAACCACACATGTCAGCAAACAGAATGCTATAAATAGAAACAGACAGGTCAAAGGTCACATACACTGTCTAATCAATTACATGAATTATATATTTTTTTTTTGAGACATCTGGCACGAAGGTTAAAAAACTTTTACTGTATATACTCATACTCAAACTCAGCCATATTTGTTTTGAGAACATCTCTGAGCATTTGCTCTGAAGTATACAAAAAAAATTTTGAGCATGTACTCCATTTAAGTATGAGAATAATTTTATAAAAGTTTCATAACCTTCACTTTTGAGGATGAGTACGATTTAGAGCATGGATTATGAGTTTGAGTATGAAAATGTGCTCAAAAAAGTTTGATAATCTCCAGACCTGCTCTTGGTTATTCAGGTGTTTTATATAATGTGTAGCAGTCAGGCCTGCTCTCGGTTATTCAGGTGTTTTATATAATGTGTAGCAGTCAGGCCTGCTCTCGGTTATTCAGGTGTTTTATATAATGTGTAGCAGTCAGGCCTGCTCTTGGTTATTCAGGTGTTATATATAATGTGTAGCAGTCAGGCCTGCTCTTGGTTATTCAGGTGTTATATATAATGTGTAGCAGTCAGGCCTGCTCTTGGTTATTCAGGTGTTTTATATAATGTGTAGCAGTCAGGCCTGCTCTCGGTTATTCAGGTGTTTTATATAATGTGTAGCAGTCAGGCCTGCTCTTGGTTATTCAGGTGCTTTATATAATGTGTAGCAGTCAGGCCTGCTCTTGGTTATTCAGGTGTTTTATATAATGTGTAGCAGTCAGGCCTGCTCTTGGTTATTCAGGTGTTTTATATGTGTAGCAGTCAGGCCTGCTCTCGGTTATTCAGGTGTTTTATATTATGTGTAGCAGTCAGGCCTGCTCTTGGTTATTCAGGTGTTTTATATGTGTAGCAGTCAGGCCTGCTCTCGGTTATTCAGGTGTTTTAAATAATGTGTAGCAGTCAGACCTTGCTAATGACACTGATCACCATCAGGTGACTCCAAAGATCAAATTAACACACACACACATATACACAAAGGCTGTCCAAAAGAATCATGAATAGTGGCGTTTTTGTCATTTTAAATGAGCTTAGGTCAACACACTGTATATCAAAATATTTGTTATGAAATTCCAATTGTCAAAACAAGTTAGTTTTCACTTTAATTCAATGAAAACGTTGCAGTTTTGAAAGGTCTTCAAAAAAGTCTGCATGGCCGGCCAAGGGTAAAAATGTTACAAACTTTGGAATTAAGTTTTTGCAGACAAAAGGTTATATCTTTTTCATAAACAGGTCTAAACTAGATAGAATTTAGTTGTGACGTAACGAAAAAACTGATGTTAATTTATTTTACTTGACCAATAAAGGATGTATAAGAAAACACTGCAAGAAATATGTTTTTGAAAAAGCCCGAAAGTGATGTCAACAATCCAAATGGAATTGTGTAATAATGAAATTCTGTCTTGATCCGAGGAGAACTCGTGGTGAAGAAAAAATAGCATTAATAATGGAATATAGTTTATCGATTGCGTATTGGATTTGCGAGATGTTACAAGAAGTGGAAGACCACCATTATGTGATAAAAAAATACGAAAATCTGTATTCATGATGTTATTATGAAAGACAGACGCCTTACACGGCGAGAAGCTATTTAAGTCGCGTCTATTTGTGATATGTTAGAAATCTCCAGTTCTAACATCTTCACTGAGGGCAGAAATTAATAGCATTCTAGTGTTAGTATCTGATTCATAGCTAAGGAGATGTGAGAAGTGTTTGCAGTGTGCAGGTGACTTAAGATAAAAAATAAGGGACCGTCGTGATCGCAACTTTACAGAAACACCTATATCTGGCTTGACGTCACGCTGAGCTGTATGGCTGGTATTGTAGACCAAAGTATTTATATGCTGATAACATGTTGCTCATATTTTTTGTGTATTGTACATTATCATGGTTTTGTATATCAAAATGTCATTTCACACAATTGCCACAGTTGTTATTATAAAGAAAAAAATAGCATGTGTTTGCAATCTTTTTTGACAGCTCTAGTGTGTATGTGTAAATAGAAGAAAAAAAGAAGAAAAATACAGAGAGAGAGAGAGAGAGAGAGAGAGAGAAAGAGAAAGAGAGATAGAGAGAGAGAGAGAGAGAGAGAGAGAGAGAGGGAGAGAGAGAAATTTCCAATTTTCATTAATATATTTTCATTTAAAAAATCAGAACATCTATCCAAGTCTTTTGGGTATGTTTCATTCGATATTCATATCATATACCAAAACACAGAATGGATTCTTGTTGCTCTTACTTATTCTATATCCCAAATATCATCCAATATGGTGTCTGTACCGCTCCTCACCAGAGCTAAACTTCTTTAGATTTAATTTGAGTAAAGAAAATTTTGACTGAATCCATTTTCCCTTTCAAGAAATGAATTGAAAACTTGTGTAAGTCAGCCTTGTTATAGACATTGAACATCAATGTTAAGCAGATGAAATGTTCCATGCCACAGACCGTATCTGTCACCTGACTGTGTTCAGAGCTTTGAACATCAATGTTAAACAGATGAAAAATGTTCCATGCCACAGACCGTATCTGTCACCTGACTATAAATGGTTCCATGTCACAGACAGTATCTGTCACCTGACTATAAATGGTTCCATGTCACAGACTGTATCTGTCACCTGACTGTTCAGAGCACTCTCACTGTTGTATTTTCAGGAATGGGAAGACTTCCACGCTTACTATCAATACTCTCGTTCAGGAATGGGAAGACAGTGAAGTTCCACGGCTTACTATCAATACTCTCGTTCAGGAATGAGAAGACTTCCACGACTTACTATCAATACTCTCGTTCAGTCGATGCAGAAGAGAATCCGCTCAACTACGTTGGCCCATGGAGGACACACCCACTATTAACTTTCGCACTTTTATATTGTAACAATTCAATTGAGGCTTACCGCCATTACAGAACATATAGTGCAAATTTTGTTGGTTGAAATTGAAATAATGGAATAAATTAAGTATCAGATACATACTGATTATACAATGTACTGCCGGGTATAAATTTATAATTTGAGGAACTTAATAAATATCAAAATACATCTGTGTTTCTTTCTCCTTTCAATATCTCTGAACATCTCGTTCTTCATCCATTACAAATTAATCTACATTTATTTCTGGCTTCGTATATTCTTTTTTCATGTATCAGTAAAATCCAAACCACTTTTATTAACAGACTTCATTACCACAGTTTCATAACTTTCAAGGCGTTTAGAAAAGTCTGGAAAACTGGGTGTTGTGGAAGCTAGGACACTATGTTAAAAGGGCACAACTCCATCAAAAATCAATGAACCGGAACAAAATTCAAACTTGACCTGTGACTCATCAATATACACCTGCATACAAAATATCAATTCAATATCTCAAGGCATTTAGAAAAAAAAGTCTGAAAAACTGGGTGTCTAGGGAGGACGGACAAGGGTATAAAACTACATGTGCGCCGACCACTTTGTGGCAGGGGCATAAAAAATCGGCGAAATATTCCTGATGCACGGCATTTAGAAATTTACCATAATCCTACCTGACATTCTCATGCCTCTGAATATAGATTTTATGAAACATAGTATCTTTTGAATTCCCTGCAATGTCAGCTTTCATCTCCATGGCAACGTGTCGTGGTAAAACAGATAACAAAAGTCTTTCCTGCAATTAGATAAAATGCTGTACAATCATACGATTTTTCTGTGAAATACAAAAATAAATCAGGGAATTGTGATGATTATAGTTTTTGATTGATCAAAACAATCTTCAAAGCCTGCTTATATACAGGTATCCTATTACATATCAATATAATATCTTTTTAATAATACATCTTTCTGACTAATAAATTCGTTGATATCAAAAGATTAAGGAGAAGAGATGACTAATGAGAAAATCTATATGATAGACTAGATTCTCCGACTGACATTATTATTGGCATCTAGTATATCAAAGTAACTTCCAAATGAAAAAAGGGATTAATTCCAAAATATGATATGTCCATTAAGGATCTCCAATAAATAACCAACATTGCAGGTACATATACCTGACAGGTGTGCTTTTGTTCCATTAACACACAGAGTCAGATGCACACTTTCAATACCCTATACCACACCATAATTATAGGTTATCCAATGAGTTATGTAAATCATATGCAATGATCGAGTCTCAGTTAGGGTTTGAAACTTTTGGCAGCCATTTGGGCACTGAACCCTGCAATTCTAGGGGCCCACATCAAAATTTAGTTGCCCACAAATTAGAATACTCTTTAAAATAATCAAATGGACGAGTATGTAAAACACCGATTTCAAAAAATCTTCTCTTTTTTTTTTTTTATAATGCTTTAATATTTCTGCACAATATGTGTTGAATATCACAAATGTAAACATTGCATATATTTTGCACAAAAATGTTCTCACACTTGGTCAAAAAAATCTTTTGTTGGATGTTCACCTGTTACGAATACTTTTTTTTTTATTCAATTCTGACTATCGAATTTGTAGGTTACAGTAAGACTTGAAAAATCAAGATAAGTTTGTAAAACATATACCCCACCCCCTTTTTGTCAAATTTAAATCCATAAAGAGGCCCTATGGGCTGCAATGCCCACCAAAGCAACATTGGCCCTGCTGTTCTTCATCCGAAAAAGGTTTCAAAAATTTCTTAACTTCTTAACATTCCAATGAAAATTTCTGCCCCAATTTTATGACCCAGCCCTAGCCTCACACTGACTTTACCAACCCAGCCCTAGCCTCACACGGACTTTACCAAATTAATCTTCTTTTAGCATAGTCTTGCTGATGTATTCTGGAGAAGATGATGTTTTAAAAGATTTTTTTGTCTCTATTCATTTACTATGTAAACTCTGTGATTCCATTAATACCCCTACTCTTAAACCCAGGGTCTATAATTTGGGGGGGGGGGGGGGGGGTCAGGATGGGTTGTCCACACAACTTGGGAATGTTTGCAAATCAGTATGATTTAATTCAAATGTAGAATCCTGCAACACTTGAAAAAAAAATGGCTTTAAAATTTCCTACACATATTCTCCATGTAAAATTTCACTCTATCACATGTACCTGGTGGCCATGAATTAAACAAACTTGAATCTGCACTACCTGAAGCTTATCACTCTGAATAATTCTTGAGAAGCTCTACCAACTGAGCTATCTGGCCACTGGCGATCGAATCTGGCTGACCGTTACACACCGATTGGAAAATTATTTTCATTAGCTATACCTGTTCTTGGTTCTCCCTCTGGGTTGTCAGCCGAGCTTCAATGCAGCGCCGTGTCTCCAGGAAGGCCTGTCTCTGTGCTTGTTCCGTCGGATAATGGGTAAAACTTCCAGCAATGTTTACAGAAATGAAGATCAAAATGTTACTCAGCAGCTGAGAAAGAGAAATTGATAACAAGTATAGTATAGTAAGTTTTAGTCCAACTAGTATATACAACACTAAATAACTTACTGCAATAACAAGTATAGTATAGTAAGATTCAGGTCAACTAGTATATACAACACTAAATAACTTACTGTAATAAATGCACTCATAACCACGCTGTACTGGTCAGTGCTTGTTTGATTGTTTTGCTGTTTTCCGCAACACTCAACACAATTTTTCAGTTATATGGTGGCGCCCAGTTTTTTTTATTGGTGGAAGAGAGAACACAGATACAATGTACCTGGGAAGAGACCACCGACCTTCCGAAAGTAAGGTGGGAAACTTTCTCACTTACAGGCGCGAGCAGGATTCGAACCTGCGCCAACCAGAGGTGAGAGGCCGTGCGATTTTGAGCGCAATGCTCTAACCACTCGGTCACGGAGACCCCATCAGTGCTTAAAAAGGTAGGAATCAAGAAAAAGTGGTCTTTGGTTGTAGGGTGGTCACAGTTTATCCCAAATAGTCAATCAACCAAGACATCAGTCACAGGCAGTTTATTGTTCGGGTCCCAGTCAGAGAAAGACTTTGTGATGTATTGTCAGCACCTTGTCATCTCAGTATATCCTCATCCATTCTTTTCAGAGCTCTTGTAACGAATGCTTAATTAAGACTGGGGAACATTAAGTGGCAAGAAATGAAATATACAGCATTTCTGATGTTCATCTGTTACAGTCAAAACAATTGATATCACAGTGCGATGGGCGGATGCTGTTAAGTCAGCACAGATTGAGCAGATCTAACCTTCATGTGGCCGCATACAGCTGGGGAAGCATTTTTCAACATGGACTTAGAATGACAAAGGTCTAGGGCCAATGATTTTAACAAACTTGAATCTGCACTAGGTCAGAAAGATTTCATGTAAATTTGAACTTTCCTGGCCGAGTGGTTTTTGAGAAGATTTTTTAAAAAGATTTTCCCTATATACTCACATGTAAAATTTTGATATCCTATTGTGGCCCCACTATATCTACTTTTTAAATAATGTTATTACTGTTTTATTTTACACGCTATTTATGTTTTCAAGCATGTAATTAAGGGAAAGTTAATGACTTTAAAAACTAATTAATATGCTTTTAAAGTAATTCTGTACAAAAATAATACATGAACATTGGATCATACAACTTTAAGCTTTTACTCGTCTAAAACAACAAAATTTACATACCTGTTTCCAAATAAAGGAATCACCGAAATTCCGTCCAAATGTACACCCTAAATGAATCACTGCCAGAAGAATTCCAGATATCACAGAGGACCGCATTCTGATGGGAAGCATGGTGTATATGAGATAAATAAAAAGCACAGTGCACCACACCCCATCACTCACGGTCCGAGGCACACTGTCAAGCGTTATCAAAATCGTGATCCCGAAAATGAGAGCCAAAATGATATAGGACACTATCACCATTTGCTGCTGGTCAAATGATCCTTTGTTGCACACGACTTGCAGCACTATCAGAGCGAAGAAAATGATCCCCAAGTTAATGGCCCTTGCTGGTAAGGTAGCACCGCTGATATAATAAAAAATGATCAGAAGCACACAAACAACGCTGAGCACGCCCATTAGGATTGTCAAATTGTTTTGGTTCAGTTTGAAGAAATATCTCTGGTACAATCTCTCAAGTTTGGGATCCGTGAACTTTTTGGATCTGAACACTTTCGACACGGAGGAAATATCCAGGCACTCAGATATTCGTTCTTGCTCGCTTTCCAAGTCTCTGAACGGCTCCACTTTGGTTTCCACTGCCGCCCCCCTTCCTCCTCTGTACTGGGCCCTGACGGTGTCCCATGCCGATTTGTGGGCTGATGAGGCGGATCCTTCTGGATTTAAGGGAGCCACTTTCACATTGCGGATGTGAATTTTACCCGGTTTTACACTACTCGCATTGTGTGAGTGGACTACAGTACTTTCAGCCATTATGTTTTGAATGAAACTGACTTTTTATATTTTCTTTGAAGAGGAGTTGATCGTGTACATGTCATATCCTGATCCAAATACCTCCTGCATTTTCATCATGTTGATATCCACTGCAATTTATATGCTGGGATCAGATATACCATTTCAACCCATTATTTTGATGTACATATGTCCTTTGAATTAATCCAGCATATTCATAGGTGTTAGAACAAGCAAAGAATCTGAAAAAAGAATGTTATACTGTTACTTAGTATTACAGGTTTGTTACTGACTGTCTACGGGAATATGTTGGGTTGATCAAGTCCATAGAAGGCAAGGGAAAGCTCAGCCTTCCATGGACTTGAACAACTTGACATATTCCCGTAGACAGCCAGTAACAAACCTAATACATATGTTTTGTTTTGTCGAGGACCA
Organism: Ostrea edulis; assembly: GCF_947568905.1. Classification (NCBI taxonomy): domain Eukaryota; kingdom Metazoa; phylum Mollusca; class Bivalvia; order Ostreida; family Ostreidae; genus Ostrea; species Ostrea edulis. The sequence continues at coordinate 3,936,093 of NC_079173.1, read as the reverse complement.
AACCTTTTTGTACATTAATAACTATATAAGAAAGAAATACAATGGATTCATTTATTAACAGTCAACGAGAACTGAACTGAGATAATTTCAACATAGTAACAACAATACATCAACACAATGTTCAACAACAATTTATTTAAAATGTTATTTTCATTTCAATATTCAAGTAGGACAACAATGACCGCTTACTTTTGGTTAATGATAAAGTTATTTATGGTAACAGAGCAGATGGTAAGAGTTGGTGTCAACACTAAAAAGATGTAACGGCCGCCATGTTGCCGTACGTCTTAATTTTGTTACTCTCCGCCTTAAGAAATTTAGATTGCAGTCATTTGACGCTTTTCATCCAATAACTTAGCGTCATTCTAGTCCATTGAGGCAAAACATGTTTATACCATGTCGCCTTATATTTCATTCACTGAATGTTTTTCCTTATATTTCTTTTGAAATTGACATTGCTTTCATCATATACAATGATTGCATGTTTGTTGCAAACTAGTTTGATCTGGTTTTTCAGTACCACCTGTCCGCGTAATCATTGAAACAATACTTTTTTTGTTGTTTTATTTGGTGATGAAGGTAGCTAGCATTGAAACAAAAATTCATAACCCACATAAGGGTTAAAAGTAGATTTTTTCTGCAATGAACAACAAAGAAAGACATTTTATTGTTCATATTTATATATACTTTTAATGTATTTTTTTAAAATACAAACTAGATTTAAGTACTGAAATATCATATCCTTGACCATTTCGTTATTCTAAATGGAACAGCCAATACACCTGTTGACATTGGCAATTTATTATGCTCCATATTTGGTAATGATTACAGTACAGGTGGTATATAAAAATTCGGATTGAACTAGTTTGCAACAAAGATGTATTCATTGTCTATGATGAAAGCAATGTCAATTTCAAAAGAAATATAAGACAAAAGATTCAGTTAGTGTAAATATTACCAAATATGGAGCCTTAATGTCAAGGCAGGGTTTGACATTAACATTTTTGAGCACTAGATTTTTGCTACACCTGACCTTACATCCAATAGCCCTGACCAACTTTCCAGAAAAAATCTGATAGATTCTCCATATCTAAATACTTAATCTAAATGACAAAAGTTAAGTTTGAACTAAAATGCATTTAATTGTTTAAAAAAAAAAATCGTTAGTCTCGTCATTCAATTTGATGCATGCTTTTATTTTCAAACACATTTTCAGTTTCTTTCAATTCTTAACAGTACAGAAATTCTTTAGTCCATTTAGAATAAAACGACCTCAATCTTTTTTTAAATTTCTATTTTATAAGCCCTTCTTTGTTTCCTCCCAACCTTTTCCTTTTTTCTCTTTCTTGGGTCATCTTTTGCTTTCCTTGAGGACGAGAAGTCGTATTTGAATATAGACATTCCCGCACATATGTAAACAACGAAAAATGGCTGTTTACAACATAATTTATTAATTTGATAAACACTTTCTTCTATTCAATTCAAATGAACTGCTTTGTTCTTTTAAATGAAAAAGAATTCAATAAATCTATTTATCCAAAACATAACTTTACACACATTAACACTCTGTAGACGTAGAGTCCATTCATCATTTCCGACGGCGACTTATTAGAACTATATATAAAAATAGAAATTATGTCATCATGCGGTTCAAAATTGCTCGCAAACTCTTTACAGTTATTATTTTTTTAAAGAATAAAATATCTTATGGTTTAAAGTAAAGTTATTTTTTAACACGACCAGTCGGACTAGTAAATTGACATTTTACCCAACCGGACCTATCATTTAGTAGCAGGGTTGGACGATTAAAACCGCCCCCGGTTTTAACCAGTGGTTTTAACTGTCCTGGTCAATACTCCCTAAGTGGTCAATACTGGTCAATTGAGATTTAAACTGTCCAATTTCCTATTTTTGTACATTTCTTGCAAAGATAAAGATTAAATTAAGTCTTTTCATTATATGGATCAATTGTTGATTAATATTTTTTCATTAGATAATCAAATGTAATTTCATAAGTTTAATATATTTGGTTTGGTGAAACTGACCAAAATATCTTCAGTACCTACCAGAGGGCCACAGTTCTATAGCATAGCTTGGCAATTGGAGACAGACCTGTTAATACATGTACCTGGACAGATTAAGAATAAAAGGTAGCTGGACATTACCTGAGCACAGGAAGCAGAGTTGACAGGTGTTAATAAGCATACACAGGGACCAGAGATGACCAGTGTGTCTGTTATTGTTATGAAAACATCACCCACCCACCCCCTCAAATGTTTATTAAACACTTAAAATGAATACTGATGAAACAATACTTATTAAAATATAGGTTGTTCTTGTTAAACTAAGGAATTTGAACAGAAACTTTTACATCTTCCCCAATTCAACAGAGTCATTTGTACATTATTTATTTAATATTATGACTTATAAGTATATTATAAACTGATAGTGCATGTTATGAATTACAATATTTACCATAATGGTCACCTAAACATTTAAAATAAATAACACAGACTATAATGACCAAATAATTTTCAATCGACCAGTATTAACCAGTATTGACCGGTTTTAACCATATTGACCAGTATTGACCACTGGCCCGGTCAATACTCATATTGACCACTTTTTGCCAACCCTGTTTAGTAGACTCGGTCGGTCAGATGTGCCCTAGTGTCAAACCCTGCAAGGTTACCTAGTACTCCTTAGCATATACAAGAGTACCAAGTTTGATGTTTGTCTTATCCACTCAAGAAATTGAATGGACAATATCCTCCTATGTCTAGAGCAGTTTGACTCTTCACCTTTGACCTTGTGACCTCAAAACCAATTGGAAACATTTTCTTCTTAGGCGGAACAGTGTACCACGATTGGTGTCTTAACAAGCAAAAGGTTCGGACAAGATACTGAAAACACAATCATATATCTTCCATGTGAAGAGTAGATTGACCCTTCCCCTTGACCTCAAAATCTATAGAGGTCATCTACTCTTTAAGGCAAACCAGTATCACAAGTTTGATGTCTGTTAAGCAAAGGGTTCTTAAGATATTGAGCAAACAAAACTTTGTCTATCAATTAACTGACTTGCCTACATGTGTAAACCAATATGCCTTTTTTTTTCAGTGGGAGAATGATAAGATTAAAATACTTAACATATCAATTTAGTTTGCATGCATGGAGCTAAACAATTTATATTTTAGAACAACATTTGAATAAAAACAAGCTCTAAAATTGTTTTAATCAAAAGTATATACTCACATTTGATCCTTCTCACAGTTTTAAATTTTCCATTTTTCATGAAAAACATCAAGCCATATGGTCATCGAGTCCTGAAACATCAAATCACTTTTCACAGATTGTACCATTTGTTAAAAAGCCTGGATGTAACCAATGTCTTCTGATTAATATTGATCAGCTTCATCTTTTATCACCATGATGACCACGCTATGTTTCTGAATCCCTTCCTGCCGTATCACCTGAAGAGAATGCAAATATGACAATCACATAATGCTTAGAGTCATATGGTTCTGAAAATTGATTCCTCTTTTTGCTTGTCTTCATCACGTTGTTATCAATCTAGAGTCCCTGTTCTCACCTTATCCCTTATAATATTGATTGACTATTTGGAGTTTCACATCTTCACAAGAATATTTCATCCATAATGGACAAAACCAACTGAATAGACACCATATCATACTTATGATTATTAATTGAATTTCTACATGATGAGGCTGTGCCACATACTTTTTTGTCATGCCAGCGTTTGAATTTCTACGCAATGAGGCTGTGCCACATACTTTTTTATCATGTCAGCGTTTGAATTTCTACGCGATGAGGCTGTGCCACATACTTTTTTATCATGCCAGCGTTTGAATTTCTACACGATGAGGCTGTGCCACATACTCTTTTATCATGCCAGCGTTTGAATTTCTACGCGATGAGGCTGTGCCACATACTTTTTTATCATGCCAGCATTTGAATTTCTACGCGATGTCAGGCTGTGCCACATACTTTTTTATCATGCCAGCATTTGAATTTCTACGCGATGAGGCTGTGCCACATACTTTTTTATCATGCCAGCGTTTAAATTTCTACGTGATGAGGCTATGCCACATACTTTTTTATCATGCCAGCATCCAGCCTTCATGTTAGTCAAGTGCCATGCAGTGGTTTATAGGAGAGGAACTACTGTTCTATGGTGGGGGGTACTGGTCAAAAGAAATGTGGAATAGGGGCAGGATAGGGGAGATAAAAGCAGAGAAGCAGGAGGAGTGGACACCCACCCATCCCTGTTCAGATGTCAATCAACTTGTACACAGACCTAAACTTGTAGACAAACCAACTCGTACCGCATTAACAAACTCAACGACAACTCATTTTCAAACCAATTTGTAAGAGGACCAAGTCGTACGACGTACATGCAGACCAACTCACAAACACAAAAAATAACTCATACACAAATCAACTCACAAAAAATAACTCATACACAAATCAACTCACAAAAAATAACTCATATACACAAATCAACTCACAGACACAAAAAATAACTCATACACAAATCAACTCACAGACACAAAAAATAACTCATACACAGATCAACTCACAAAAAATAACTCATATACACAAATCAACTCACAGACACAAAAAATAACTCATACACAGATCAACTCACAAAAAATATCTCATACACAAATCAACTCACAACAAGAGGCCCATGGGCCACATCGCTCACCTGAGTCACCTTGGTCCATATCAGAAGATTTTCCATATCTATTTGCATGTAAAACCGTAGTCCCTATTATGGCCCCAAACCTACCCCTGGATGCCATGGTTTTTGCAAACTTGAATCTACACTATGTCAGAAAGCTTTCATGTAAATGTGAACTTCTTTGGCCCAATGGTTCTTGAGAAGAAGATTTTTAAAGATTTTCCCTATATATTTGTATGTAAAACGTTGATCCCCTATTGTGGCCCCATCCTACCCCACGGGGGGGGGGGGGGGGGGGGGGGGGGGGGGGGGGGGGGGGATGATTTTAACAAACCTGAATCTGCACTATATCAGAAAGCTTTCATATAAATCTCAGCTTTTCTGGCTTAGTGGTTCTGGGAAGAAGATTTTTAAAGATTTTTCCTATATATTTGTATGTAAAACTTTGATCCCCTATTGTGGCCCCATCCGACCCCCGGGGGCCATGATCTTAACAATTTAGAATCTGCACTATATCAGGAAGCTTTCATATAAACCTCAGCTTTTCTGGCTCAGTGGTTCTTGAGAAGAAGATTTTAAAAGATTTTTCCTATAAATTTGTATGTAAAACTTTGATGCCCCCCTTGAGGCCCCATCCAATCCCCGGGATCCATGATTTTAACAACCTTGAATCTGCACTATATACAAAAAAGAAAGAAAAAAAAACCAACAAAAAAACCCAAAAAACTTTGACCCCCTATTGTGGCCCCATCCAACCCCCGGGGACCATCATTTTAACAATTTAGAATCTGTACTATATCAGGAAGCTTTCATATAAATCTCAGCTTTTCTGGCTTAGTGGTTCTGGGAAGAAGATTTTTCCTATATATCTGTATGTAAAACTTTGATCCCCTATTGTGGCCCCATCCGACCCCCGGGGGCCATCATTTTAACAATTTAGAATCTGCATTATATAAGGAAGCTTTCATATAAATCTCAGCTTTTCTGGCTCAGTGGTTCTTGAGAAGAAGATTTTTAAAGATTTTTCCTATATATTTGTATGTAAAACTCTGATCCCCTATTGTGGCCCCATCCGACCCCCGGGGGCCATCATTTTAACAATTTAAAATCTGCATTATATAAGGAAGCTTTCATATAAATCTCAGCTTTTCTGGCCCAGTGGTTCTTGAGAAGAAGATTTTTTAATGACCCTACCCTATTTTTACCTTTTCTTGATTATCTCCCCTTGGAAGGTGGCCTGGCCCTTTATTTTAACAATTTAGAATTCCCTTTACCTAAGGATGTTTTGTGCCAACTTTGGTTGAAATTGGCCCAGTGGTTGTTGAGAAGAAGTTGAAAATGTGAAAAGTTTACAGACGGACGGACGGACGCCGGAATACGGGTGATCAGAAAAGCTCACTTGAGCTTTCAGCTCAGGTGAGCTAAAAAATAACTATATACACAAATCAACTCACAGACACAAAAAATAACTCATACACAAATCAACTCACAAAAAATAACTCATACACAAATCAACTCACAGACACAAAAAATAACTCGTACACAAATCAACTCACAGACACAAAAATAACTCATACACAAATCAACTTTACACAGTGAGTCAATTCATACACTAATCTAAATTAAGTCAATTCGTTACAGATCTTTATGAGGCGGTCAGTCATCTTCTATCTATATAAGAGGCTCATGGGCCACATCACTGGATCACCAAATCTCACGGAAACATACATATGTATAGTCACTTAGTCCGCGTGGGAGTGTTGTCGGGTTAGCGTGCAATATTGGTGTGAATCTTGCTTAAAACAATTCACAATATATAACTCACAACCATACATAATCCACATTGACATCTCACACCCCTCTCTCGATCTGCCAATCGGCGTTCATCCCAATGGTTATGCAGTGATTCCCTGTCGGACATTGGCAAATGTCCGGTAATTTTTGTTTTGGTCTGATCAATATCATTTGTTGGCCAGACCAAGTGTCCGATAATTTTTTTTCTTCAATGAAATACATGATTAGATAAATTTTCAAGTTTTAGCAGCATGTCCCAAAAATTATTCTGTTCTTTAGTCATTACAAGCATAAAACGTGTTTACGTTTAACTCAAATATTTATCAAACTTGCAATCATCTTCAATTTCACCGAGAGGGTGATAATTATATAATTGAGAAATATCCTGTGAAACTACAGACATCTTTGAAGCGTTTGAATTAGGTAATAAATAACAGGTAAATAAAGCATTTAAACTATACTCTGATCAAGAAGTACTTTAACAAGATGGGCACGTTTTGATTGAACAATTTGAATTTGAGTTACGCGAGTTGCTGGAGTTCAAAACGTGTATTTCAGTGCTCCAAGTTGCGAGTAAAATGGTCGCATTTGCGACCAGAAAATCGATTTTGCGACTAGAGATTATAACTCAGTCGCATTTTCGCGAGTGGAGAAAAAATGGGCATCTAGTAAAATTTTATAATCGGGATCGGAAGTCTGAATAAATATTTTTCAGTCTCGGTCAAAGCAGCGTTTGAAAGCAATAAAGATGACGGGAAAACGAGGGTTAGAGCACTTTGTAGTTATTGGTAGTAAGAATTAGAAACCTCAGCGCAGTACCTGTAACGAAGAAATTCGAGAATCACACGGCAAAAGTTCTGCATCTAAAAATGACATAGCTGTGTCTAATGAAAAATGCAAAAGTAAAGGAAGAACTCCAGTCCTGAAATGGCTAAAGGAATTTTCGTGGTTGATATACAGAGATGGCAAAATGTTTTGCAGAATTTGTGAGGCCAATCAGCCAGGAACGTCAACCATTTCTGGACACCCATTGTCCGATTTTGCTACCACCAGGTGTACATCTTTCAAACATGGAAGTGTGACTATTCACGGTAACAGTAAGAGACACGTCTTTGTCAGTGACTGCATTTTTAACAGTAAGTCGAGCGGGGCAACTGTTGCTGCTAATTTTCACAGACAATTACAAACTGGGGATGTACATGTGGTGTTGTTATTGATGCTGGTACTGATTGTTCAGCGAAAGATCCAACAAAAGTAGAAGCTCTTATTCACGTAAGTAGTGAAGGCCCACTTATTGATGCTGGTACTGATTGTTCAACAAAAGATCCAACAAAAGTAGAAGCTCTTATTCACATAAGTAGTGAAGGCCCACTTATTGAGGACCTTAAAGCAAATCCTTGTGTGGAACGCTGGGTTTTCTTCCCCAGAAGCGTACTGTAAAATATACAGGATGGCCCAATGCAATACAACTTTTGCCAGAGTAAATATTTGACTTGTTAGCATCCAGCATGTTTCACAGCACATTTCTATTCAGTTTAAAAATAAAACAAACAAAACGCATGCATGGGTGTTGATTTTTTTCTTGCAAGTCTTATTTACAAAATCTTTTACCATGGCGAGTAGAAATTTTGAAAATGGCGACTAGAAATTTGAAAATGGCAACCAAAAATATTTCTAGGTTGCCATTTTGCGACCAGATAGCAGATGCAACTTGGAGCACTGTATTTCATAACACTACTGTTGAACACGGGTTGGAAAAGTTTACTCCACTGACGAATCTTAAGTGAAATGCTTGGGTTGATAAAGTAAAGCCCCCGGAGGTTGGGTAGGGCGACAATATAGGGAATCAAAGTTTTACATGGGAATATATATAGAGAATTAACATCTTCAAAAATCTTCTTCTCAAGAACCACTGGGCCTGAAAGTCCAAATTTACATGCAATTTTAAGCTTCTGATATAATGTAAATTCAATTTTGTCAAAATCCTGGCCCCAAGGGTAGAGTGTGGCCACAATAGGGGATTAATTTGCATATAAAAATTTTGGTTTGGTAAAATGTGATTTGGTCCAGTAATATCTCAACCATTACTGGAGCAAATGTCCAGTAAGTACCAGAAGACCTTGGGAAGCACTGGATATAAATGAAATAAAATGGCATACGAGAAATCGAGAATATTTGTGTTATAATAATGAAATGATGAATAATTCAATGAAATCATATTAGTATATTAAATATGAGATATATTTCATCTGGTGTGACAGTATTCCCCTTTTAGAGAAAATGTCTCCTGACATTTCTAAGATCAAGACTCCTGTAATAATTAAAATTCAATTAAATATTGATAATTGATATTAATGATACTAATGCAACTGATATGGAAGGAACCCTCTCCTGTAAATAAGATTGAAGAACAAAAAACAAAAACAAAAAGCTGCAAAATGCCCATGGCTGCAACATGTAAAATAATCAGCCATGGACATTTTGCAGCTTATGTTATTTGATCTTCTAATATTTACAGTTGCATTAGTATCATTGTCAATATCAATATCTAACTGAGAGGGATGTTTTCTTCTATCTACATCTATTTATTGATTAAAAGTCAGATACTTGTGGGCTGTTATGAGAAGTGTTACATTATATTACTATAATATAAAATTCAAACCAAAAAAAAAACAACCCATATATACACAGGCAAATGTGCCTCACGTGAATTTCATTTGTGTAATTTTCATATATTTGATTTAAGTGATCATGGTAAAACAATATTTTCAATATTGCATTTGTGTTCCTTTGGTAAATGTGTATAGTAGCATTTATATGTGTATACAGTATACAGAAGCAATGCTTCAACACCTGTTCAATTAACTACAAAGCTGCACAATTTTAAATTCCATATTGAACTGTATATTGAATTTTATATACACTTCCTAGATGTAATATGCCCCCTTCAAAGAAGAGGAGCACATTAATTTGTACCTGTCAGTCAGTATGCTGGTCGATAGACCACATTTTTGTTTAATTGCAATTCCAAGAGCCATCTCTTACCTATAACTTCAGAAATTATCTGGTTATAAGTTAGATATTTCATCATGTGTGTAACGGGAAGGGAGAAAATGCAACAGACCAGACCGGGATTCGAACCCGGGCCCCCTGAATGTCTAGTCAGGTGCTCTACCAACTGAGCTAACTGGCCACCGGCAATCGAACCCGGCTGACCGCTACATTCCTCCCTCCTTAAATGTCTTCACACCTGAAGACATCAACCCAGGATCTTTATCCCCTGGCAGGCATTTTTACCCGTCAGTTCCAGGGGCTGGTCTACGGCACCAAATGTAATGGGAAGGGAGAAAATGGCCCCCTGAATCTCTAGTCAGGTGCTCTAGCAACTGAGCTAACTGGCCACCGGCGATCGAACCTGGCTGACCGCTACATGTGATTAATCTCTTAACATTAAATTCATCATGCGAATCATACATTTATATAAAGGAGCATTAGCTGTCATTTTGTCACAAAACACTGAATTCAATACAACTGCTCCCATCTTATATATTTCATTAATAACACCAGTATTTGATTATTTCAAACACTTTTTATCCTCAAAGCAGGTATACATGAATATATAATTTTGGAGATTAAATAATTATTGTTCTGTAAAGTAATAATTCTTCCTTGTATACATGTATATATATATATATATATATTGAAAATCAGAATGACACATTCCATAAAAAACAATCATTTACTGCAGTAAATGATTGTTTTTTATGGAATGTGTCATTCTGATTTTCAATATTTATTTACAACTGTGCCGAATCAACTTATATATATATATATATATATATATACACATGAATTTCATGTGAAAATTTTCATGTTAATAATAATTTAAAATAACTTATCACGTGAAATTCATGTGAAAAATTTCACATGAATCACTGGTGATGTGAAATTGATGTGAATAATTTCACATGAATTTCACATGA